>NC_057419.1:76115290-76205538 GCF_019320065.1 Cervus canadensis
GGTGCTCAGCTTTCTTCACAGTCCAACTTTCACATCCATACATGACCACTGGAAACACCATAGCCTTGACTAGACGGACCATTGTTGGTAAAGTAATGTCTCTGCTTTTTAATATGCTATCTAGGTTGGTCATAACTTTCCTTCCAAGGAGTAAGTGTCTTTTAATTTCATGGCTGCAATCACCATCTGCATTGATTTTAGAGCCCCAAAAAATAAAGTCAGCCACTGTTTCCGCTGTTTCCCCATCTATTTCCCATGAAGTGATGGGACCAGATGTCATGATCTTAGTTTTCTGAATGTTGAGCTTTAAACCTAACACCATAGACAAAGGTAAATTCAAAATGGATTAAAGACCCAAATGTAAGATTAGAAACTATAGAACTCTTAGAGGTAAACATAGGCAGAACACATTTTTCTTACTTTTTTTAAAATTATGATAGTCATAGATGTACAATCCAGTGATTCAGAATTTTAAAAGGTTATACTCCATTTATAGCTATTATAAAATGCTGATTGTGTTTCCCATGTTGTACAATGTATCCTTGCAGCTTATCTTACATCTAGCATTTTGTACCTCTTAATTCCCTGCCCCTTCTTTGCTCCTCTCCTTTCCTCTCTGGTAAGCACTAGTTTGTTCTGTATAGTTGTGAGCCAGCTTCTGTTTTGTTATATTCTCTCATGTGTTTTATTTTTTTAGATTCCACATATAAGTGATATTATATAGTATTTATCTTTCTCTGTTTGACTTTTTTCTTTTAGCATAACCTCCTTCAATTCATCTGTGTTGTTGTAAATGGCAAAATTTTCATTCCTTTTGTAACTGAGTAGTATTCCATTTTATGTATGTACCATATCTTTACCCATTTTTCTTTTGATGGACACTCCCACATCTTAAGTCGAGTGTTAGCCATTCAGTCATTTCCAAGTCTTTGTGACTTTGTGGGCTGTAGCCAGCCAGGTTCCTCTGTCCATGGAATTCTCCAGGCAATAATACTGGAGTGGGTTACCATTCCTATCTCCAAGGGATCTTCCTGACCCAGAGATTGAACCTGGGTCTCCTGGATTACAGGCAGATTCTTTACCATCTGAGGCACCAGGGAAGCCCAAATTGCTTCCATATCTTGGCTATTGCAAATAATGCTGTAATAAGCATTGGGGTGCACATATCTTTTTAAATTAGTAATTAAAAAAAAATGTATATATACACAAGAGTGGAATTGCTTGGTCATAAGATAGTTGTATTGTTTAGTTGTTTTATAAACCTCCATACTGTTTTACCCAGAGGCTGTACCAATTTGAGTTCCCATCAACAGTGTACTAGGATTCCTTTCTCTCTACATCTTCAACAACATTTGTTATTTGCATGCATTTTGACTATCACCACTCTTACAGGTGTGAAGTGGTATCTTATTGTGGTTTGATTTGCTTTTCCCTAATGATTAGGGATGTTAAGCATCTTTTCATGTGCCTGTTGGCCATTTACATTTCTCTGGAAAAACTGCCTATTTAGTTCTTCTCTCTATTTTTGATCTGATTGTTTGGTTTTGTTGTTGAGTTGCATGAACTGTTTTAAAATGCCTGATATTAACCCCTTGTCAGTCATGTCATTTCCAAATATTTTCCCCCATTCAGTAGGTTTTCAACATTTTATCAATGATTTCCTTTGATATGCATAAACTTTTAAGTTTAATTAAGTTCTATTTGCTTATTTTTCCTTAGTTCTTTTCCTTTAGGAGACAGAACCAAGAATATACTGTTGTGTGTTATGTCAAAGAGTGTTCTACCTATGTTTTCCTCTAGAAGTTTTATGGTCTCCAGTCTTACACTTAGGTGTTAAATCCTTTTTGAGTTTATTTTTCTATATGATGTTAGAGAATGTTTTAATTGAATCCCTTTATGTGCAGCTGTCTAGTTTCCCCAGCACCACTTAGTGAAGAGATTGTCGTTTCTCCATTGTATTTTCTTACCTCGTTTGCCATAGGTTAATTTACCATAAGTATGTGGGTTTATTTATGGGCTCTCTATTTTTCCCCATTGATCTAAATGTCTTTGAAATTTATAATCTCCCAAGACTGAGCCAGGAAGAAATAGAAAATATGAATACATCATTACCAGTGATGAAATTGAACCAGTAATTTAAAACAGTCAACAAATAAAAATCCAGGACCAGATGGCTTCACAGGTGAATTTCACCAAACCTTTAAGGAAGATTTAATACCTATCCTTCTCAAAATATTCTCAAACTATTTCAAAATAGCTTAGTTCACTTATTTTTTATTTCTAAAATAAAAGCACAAAGATTAAAAGAAAAAAAAAAGTCACATATGAGAAAGCCACATATGACAAACCCACAACTGACATGATACTCAATGCTAAAAATCTGAAAGCATTTCCTCTTAAGATAGGGAACAAGACAGTGAAGCTCACTGTTGCCTCATTTTTTCAACATATTTTTGGAAGTCCTAGCCACAGCAATCACAGAAGAAAAAGAAATAAAAGGAATCCAAATTAAAAAGGAAGAAAGAAAAATATCACTGTTTTCAGAGGACATAATCTTATACACAGCAAATCATAAAAGAAGTCACCAGAAAACACACAATGAGTTCAGTAAAATTGCATGATACAGAAATCAATATATATAAATCTATTACATTTATGTACACCAATTAACAATTTGAAAGAGAAAATTAATATACAGAATTGAATGGAATTCCTGGTTGTGGTAAAGATTCTGCCTGCCAATGCAGGAGATGCAAGAGACACAGGTTCAATCCCTGGTTCAAGAAGATTCCCGAGAGGAGGAAATTACAACCCATTCCTGTATTCTTGCCTGGGAAATCCCATGGGCAGAGGAGCCTGGCAGGCTACATTCCACGAGGTTGCAAAGAGTCAGACACTACTTTGCATGCACAACTGAGCGTGCACACACACCCTAGTTCATACCGCAATTCTGTTTTTAACTTTCTAAGGAAATTGTAAACTGTTATCCACAGTATTTGTGTCTTTTGACATTCTCATCTGCAGTGTACAAGAGTAACAATTTCTCTATATCTCTACCAACAAAACTCATTTTTTCCTTTTTGTTGTAAATTATAGTCATCCTAGTAGATGTGATGTGATACTTATATGTCATTGTGTAATTATTGGTGTTGAACATCTTTTCACATAATTAACCATTTCTATATTTTCCTTGGAGAAATGTCTGTTTAGGTACTTCCTCTGATTAGTACTTGGGATATTTATCTTGTAGAGTTGTAGAAGTTCCTTATATTTTCTGGGTTTTAAACCAGTATCTAATATATGATTTGCAAATATTTCCCCATTTTATATGTTGCATTTCATTTTCTTGATATATTTGATTCACAATAGTTTTATTTTTTATGAAGTCCAACTTATCTATTTTTTAAAATTTTGTTTGTGCTTTTGTTACTGGTGAAGTTGTGTCCCCCAACCATTCACATGCTGGAATCACAACTCCCACTACTTTGGAATGTGACTGTATTTGGAGACAGGGTTTTTATAGAGGTAATTAAGTTAAAATGAATTCATTAGGTTTGGCCCCAATCCCATATGACTGATGCCCCTTTTTTTTTTTTTTCATTCATTTTTGTTAGTTGGAGACTAATTACTTTACAATATTGTAGTCCTTTAAAAAGAGGATATTATGATACAGAGGCACACACAGGGAATGTGAAAACATTTTGCTATGTAAAAACACAGGAAGAAAATGGCCACCTACAATTCAAGGAGAGAGACTTCAGAAGAAGCCAACACTAGTGACAACTTGATCTCAAAATTCTGGCAAATAGAATAGGAGGAAATAAATTTATGTTGTTTTAGCTGCCTTGGATGTGGTATTCTGTTATGGCAGCCCTAGCACACTATTACTGTGTCATATCTAAGAATACATTGCCAAATCAAAGTTTATGTGATTTTTTGCCTCCTTAGCTTTCTTATAAGAATTTTATGGTTTTACCTCTTATTTTTAGGTTTTCAATAAATTTTGAGTTAATTTTTTTATATGATGTGCAGTAGGAATTCAAATTTATCCTTTTTCATGTAGAAATTAGCTTTCTATCTCAACATCATTTGTTTAAGACATTATTCTTTACCCTCTGAATGGATATGGCACCCTTGTTAAAAGTTAAGTGGCCATAAATGTGTGGGTTTACTTCTGGATTATCATTTATATTTCATTGGCCTATATATCATTTTTCCAGTCCTACACTGCCATGTAATGTAACTTTAATGTAACATTTAATGTAACTTTGCGGTAAGTTTTGAAATTGGGAATAGAAAATCTTCCAAATTTCCTCTTTTTTAACACTGTTTTGGCTATTTGGAGACTCTTGCGTTCCACGTGAATTTGAAGACTAACTTTTCCATATTAAAACAATAGGCTGTTGGAATATACATAGAATGTGTGAATTTGTAGATTATCAGAATATTGCTAATATCTCAAGATAATTTAATATTCCTAACCATAGCGATGGACTTTCTTTCCATATATTTAGGCCTCTAGTTTTGTTAAAAAATATTGTCTCATTTTCAGCATACATGTTTTCACCTCCTTGGTTAATTGTATCCCTAGGTGTTTGGATCTTTTAAGTGCTATTGTATTGGGATTGCTTTCTTCAATTTCATTTTGATTATTCATTGTTTACAATACAATTGATTTTTCTGTGTTGGTATTGCATACCACAAATTTACTGAACTTATTTATTAAATTTAGTAATTTTGTCATGAAATTTTTTGGATCCTTCCATGTATAGAAAAGTGTCAAGTGAAAATAGGAATAGTTTTGCTTCTGTCTTTCCAAATTGGATGCCTGTTATTACTTTTTCTTTTCTAATTTATCTGGATATAATTTAAAGCACAATGTAAAACAGCACCATGGTAAAAGTGAGCATTCTCGTCTTGATCCTGACATTATAAGAAGAGCTTTCATTTTTCATCACAATGTACGATGTTAGCCTTTGGTTTTTCATTAGTACCCTACAGTGTGTTGAAGAAGTACACTTTTATCCCTAGAGTTCTGAGTGTTTGCATCATGAAAAGGTATAGCGTTCTGTGTAGAAAAAAAAAATGCCTCTTCTGCATGAGTTGAGATAATTGTGTTTTTTACCCTTTGATCTATTATGTTTTATTACATTGATTTATTTTCTTATGTGGAGCCACTCCTGCATGTTTGAGATTAATATCATTTGTCAGGATGCATAATCCTTTTAGTATTCTGCTGGATTCAGGTTTCTATTATTTAGTTGAGAATTATTCCATCTATGTTCATAAGGGATATTGATTTGTATATTCTTTTCATGGTGTCTTCATACGGACCTGTTATCATGTTAATACTGGCCTCATACAATGTGTTAAGAAATGTTCTACACTCCTCTATTTCTTCCAAGAGTCTGATAAGTACTGATGCTATTTTTAAAAATGTTTGGCTAAATTCATCAGTAAGGCCATTTAGTGCTAGATTTACAGAAAAATTAATGGGGTATAGTGACGCCACAGTTCCATGTATTTTCAGGTGTACAACAAAGTGAATCAGTTATACATATACACATATCCACTCTTTTGTTAGATTCTTGTCCCATATATGACAGTATTGAGTATTGAGTAGAGTTCCCTGTGCTATACAGTGGGTTCTTACTACTTATCTATTTTATATATAGTAGTGTGTAATTATCAATTTGAGTCTCCCAATTTATACCTCCCACCATCCCCTGGTAAACATAATTTGGTTTCCTACGTCTGTGACTCTACTGTTTTGTAAGAAACGTCATTTGTATCCTTTTTTTTAGATTTCACATATAAGTGATATCGCATGATATCTGTCTTTCTGTATCTCATTTCACTCATTATGACAATCTCTAGGTCCATTCATATTGCTGAAAGTGGCATTATTTTGTTCTTTTTTATATCTGAGTAATATTCCACTAAGTGTATTATCACATCTTCTCTATCCATTCCCTTGTTGATGGGCATTTAGGTTGCTTACATGTCCTGGCTATAGCAAACAGTGCTGCAAGGAACATTGGGGTGTGTGTGGCTTTTCCAATTATGGTTTCTCCAGGTATATGCCTAGGAGTGGGAATGCTGGGTCATATGCTAGTTTTCCCCTTCATGGATCACTGCCTTAATGAACTTAAATAACTTAATGAAGCTATGAGCCATGCCATGCAGGGCCACCCAAGACAGATGGGTAATAGCAGAGAGTTCTGACAAATATGATCCACTGCTTGCTAGGCTTCAGCATTATGTGAACCAAGAATTTCCAGATGTCCAAGCTAGATTTAGAAAAGGAAGAGGAACTAGAGGTCAAATTGCCAACTTTCACTGGATTATAGAGAAAGCAAGGAATTTCAGAAAAACACTTATCTATGTTTAATCAAATAAACTAAAGTCTTTGACTGTGTGGATCATGACAAACTGTGGAAAACTGTTAGGAGATGGGAATGCCAGACTATCTTACCTGTATCTTAAGAAGGCTGTATGCAGGTCAAGAAGCAACTGTTAGAACACTGTATGGAACAACTGATTGGTTTAAGATTGAGAAAGGAGTACAACAGCACTGTTTTCTGTCACCCTGTTTGTTTAACCTATATCCTGAGCACATCATGAGAAATGCTGGGAATCAAGATAGGTGGGGGAAACATCAACAACCTCAGATATGCAGATGATACTACTCTAGTGGCAGAAAGTGAAGGGAAACTAGAGAGCTTCTCAATGAGGGTGAAAGAGGAGAGTGAAAGAGTTCACTTAAGACTAAATGTTTAAAAAAAACTGGGATCATGGCATCCAGTCCCATTACTGCATGGCATATAGAAGGGGGAAATGTGGAAGTAATGGCAGATTTCCTCTTCTTAGGCTCCAAAATCACTGCAGACTGTGATTGCAGCCACGAAATCAGAAGATGGTTACTTCTTGGCAGGAAACCAATGACAAACCTATAGAGTGTGTTGAAAAGCAGAGACGTTACTCTTCCAACAAAGGTCCATATAGTTAATTAAGGCTATGGTCTTTCTACTGGTCACATACAGTTGTGAGAACCAGACCATAAAGCAGGCAGAATGCCAAAGAATTGATGCCTTCGAACTGTGGTGCTGGAAAAGATTCCTGAAAGTTCTTTGGACAGAAAAGAGATCGAACCAATCTATCTTAAGGGATATCAACCTTGAATATTCACTGAAAGTACTGATGCTGAAGCTGAAGCTCCAGTATTTTGGTCATCTAATGTGAACAGATGATTCATTTGAAAAGTCCATGATGTTGGGAAAGATTGAGGGCAGAAAGAGAAGACATTGGCAGAGGATGAGGTGTCTGGAGGGCATCACCAATGCAATTAACATGAACTTGGGCAAAATCCAGGAGGGGTGAGGGACAAACTCCGTGTGAGGGACAGGGAGGCCTTGCGTGCTGTAGTCCATGGGGTCACAGAGTCAGACACAACTGAGCGACTGAACAACAATGGTAGTTTCATACCTAGCTTTCTAAGTAAGCTCCATACTATGCTCCAAAGTGGCTATACCAATTTACATTCCCACCAACAATGAAGGAGGGCACCCTTTTCTTCACACCCTCTCCAGCATTTATTATTTGTAGATTCTTTGATGATGTCTACTCTGGTGTGAAGTGATACATCATTGTAGTTTTGATTTGCATTTCTCTAATAATTAGCAATGTTGAGAATCTTTCCATGTGTGAGGCCATCTGTATATCCTCTTTGGAGAAACATATACTTAGATCTTCTGCCCATTATCAAATTGGATTGTTTGTTCTTATGATAATAAGCTGCTTAAGCTGTTTGTATATTTTGAAGATTAATCCCTTGTCAGTTGTTCTGTTTGCAAATACATTCTCCCATTCTTAAGGTTCTCTATTTGTTTTGTTTATGTTTTCCTTTGTTGTGCAAAACTTTTTAACTTTAATTAGATCCCATTTGTTTATTTTTTCTTTTATTTTCATTACCCTAGGAAGTGGATTAAAAAAGACTTTACTGCAATTTATGTCAAAGACTGTTCTACCTCTGTTTTCCTTTAAGAGTTTCATAGTATCCTGACTTACACTTAGGTCTTTAATCCATTTTGAGTTTATTTTTGTTTGTGATGTTATAGAGTGTTCTAATTTCACTGTTTCGCCTGTAGCTGGTCAGTTTTCCCAACACTACTTATTGAAGAAGTTGTCAGTTCTCCATTGTATATTATTGCTTATTTATTATTGATTAGGTGACCATAGGGTTATCTCTAGAATCTATGTCCACTTGCATTGATCTATATTTCTGTTTTTGTGCCAGTACCAAGTTGATCTGATTACTGTAGCTTTGTCTTATAGTCTGAAGACAAGGAGCTTGTTTTCTCTGGCTGTGTTTTTCTTTCTCATGATGGCTTTGAGTATTTGGGGTCTTTTGTGTTTCTGTACAAGTTGTAATATTTTTCTTCTAGTTTTTTGAAAAATATCATCAGTAGTTTGATAGGGATTGCATTGAATCTGAAGATTGCTTTAAGTAGTATAGTTACTTTCATAATATTGATACTTCCCATTCAAGAACTTGGTATACTCTCTCCATCTATTTAAGTCATCTTTTATTTCTTTTATTACTATCTTAGAGCTTCCTGAGGGCAAGTCTTTTTGCCTCCTTAGGTAGGTTTATTCCAAAGAATTTTTTTTCTTTTTGTTTCGATGGTAAGCTTTAAAATTTCTCTTTCTGATCTTTTATTATGGTGTATAGAAATGCAAGAGATTTCTGCATATTCGTTTTGTATCCTACAATTTACCAAAATACAATGATGACCTCTAGTTTTCTGGTAGCATTTTTAGGATTTTCTACGTATAGTACCATACATCTGCAAATAGTGACATTTTGATTCTTCCTTTCCAGTTTGGATTTCATTTTATTCTATGATTGCTCTGGCCAGGATTCCCAAAACAATGTTGAATGATAGTGATGAGAGTGGACATCCTTGTCTTGTTTTTCATCTTAGAGGGGATGTTTTGTTTTCTTCACTTTCAAGAATAATGTTTGATGTGAGTTTCTCATATTTGACCTTTCTTATTTTGAGATAGATTCCATCTCTGCCCACTTTCAAGAGAGGTTTTAATTATATATGGATACTGAATTTGTGAAACATTTTTCTGCCTATATTGATAGTATGGTTTTTCTTCATCAGTTTGTTAATATGGAGTATCACATTGAATGATATGCATATCTTGAAAAATCCTTGCATCCCTGGGATAAATGTACCTTGATCATGGTACATGATCTTTTATTTATTTATTTTACTTTACAATGTTGTATTGGTTTTGCCATAAATTGACTTGAATCCTCCATTGGTGTGCATGTGTTCTCCATGCTGAACCTCCCTCCCAACTCCCTCCCCATCCCATCCCTCTGAGTCATCCCAGTGCACCAGCACTGAGAACCCTGCCTCATATATCGAACCTGGACTGGGGATTCGTTTCACATATGATAATTTACATGTTTCAATGCCATTCTCCCATATCATCCTGCCCTCGCCCTCTCCGACAGAGTCCAAAAGACTGTTCAATACATCTGTGTCTCTTTTGCTATCTCGCATACAGGGTTATCGATACCATCTTTCTAAATTCCATATATATGTGTTAGTATACTGTGTTGGTGTTTTTCTTTCTGGCTTAAATCACTCTGTATAATAGGCCCCAGTTTAATCCACCTCATTAGAACTGATTCAAATGTATTCTTATTAATGGTTGAGCAATATTCCATTGTGTATATGTACCACAGCTTTCTTATCAATTCATCTGCAGATGAACATCTAGGTTGCTTCCATGTCCTGGCTATTATAAAGTGCTGTGATGAACATCGGGGTACATGTGTCTCTTTCAGATCTGGTTTCCTCAGTGTGTACGCCCAGGAGTGGGATTGCTGGGTCATATGGCAGTTCTATTTTCAGTTTTCTAAGGAATCTCCACACTGTTCTCCATAGTGACTGTAATAGTTTGCATTCCCACCAACAGTGTAAGAGAGTTCCCTTTTCTCCACACCCTCTCCAGTATTGATTGCTTGTAGACTTTTGGATAGCAACCATTCTGACTGGCGTGAAGTGGTACCTCATTGTGGTTTCGATTTGCATTTCTCTGAAAATGAGTGATGTTGAGCATCTTTTCATGTGTTTGTTAACCATCTGTAAGTCTTCTTTGGAGAAATGTCTGTTTAGTTCTGTGACCCATTTTTTGATTGGGTTGTTTATTTTTCTGGAATTGAGTTGCAGGAGTTGCTTGTATATTTTTGAGATTAATCCTTTGTCTGTTGCTTTGTTTACTATTCTTTTCTCCCATTCTGAAGGCTGTCTTTTCATCTTGCTTATAGTTTCCTTTGTTGTGCAGAAGCTTTTCATTTTAATTAGGTCCCATTTGTTTATTTTTGCTTTATTTTTTTTTTATTAGTTGGAGGCTAATTACTTCACAACATTTCAGTGGGTTTTGTCATACATTGATATGAATCAGCCATAGCGTTACACGCATTCCCCATCCCGATGCCCCCTCCCACCTCGCTCTCCACCCGATCCCTCTGGGTCTTCCCAGTGCACCAGGCCTGAGCACTTGTCTCATGCATCCCACCTGGGCTGGTGATCTCTTTCACCATAGATAATATACATACTGTTCTTTCGAAACATCCCACCCTCACCTTCTCCCACAGAGTTCAAAAGTCTGTTCTGTACTTCTGTGTCTCTTTCTGTTTTGCATATAGGGTTATCGTTACTATCTTTCTAAATTCCATATACATGTGTTAGTATGCTGTAATGTTCTTTATCTTTCTGGCTTACTTCACTCTGTATAATGGGCTCCAGTTTCATCCATCTCATTAGAACTGATTCAAATGAATTCTTTTTAATGGCTGAGTAATATTCCATGGTGTATATGTACCACAGCTTCCTTATCCATTCATCTGCTGATGGGCATCTAGGTTGCTTCCATGTCCTGGCTATTATAAACAGTGCTGCGATGAACATTGGGGTGCACGTGTCTCTTTCAGATCTGGTTTCCTCAGTGTGTATGCCCAGAAGTGGGATTGCTGGGTCATATGGCAGTTCTATTTCCAATTTTTTAAGAAATCTCCACACTGTTTTCCATAGTGGCTGTACTAATTTGCATTCCCACCAACAGTGTAAGAGGGTTCCCTTTTCTCCACACCCTCTCCAGCATTTATTTCTTGTAGACTTTTGGATAGCAGCCATCCTGACTGGCATGTAATGGTACCTCATTGTGGTTTTGATTTGCATTTATCTAATAATGAGTGATGTTGAGCATCTTTTCATGTGTTTGTTAACCATCTGAATGTCTTCTTTGGAGAAATGTCTGTTTAGTTCTTTGGCCCATTTTTTGATTGGGTCATTTATTTTCTGGAATTGAGCTCGGAGTTGCTTGTATATTTTTGAGATTAATCCTTTTTCTGTTGCTTCATTTGCTATTATTTTCTCCCAATCTGAGGGCTGTCTTTTCACCTTGCTTATAGTTTCCTTTGTTGTGCAAAAGCTTTTAAGTTTCATTAGGTCCCATTTGTTTAGTTTTGCTTTTATTTCCAATATTCTGGGAGGTGGGTCATAGAGGATCCTGCTGTGATTTATGTCAGAGAGTGTTTTGCCTATGTTCTCCTCTAGGAGTTTTATAGTTTCTGGTCTTACATTTAGATCTTTAATCCATTTTGAGTTTATTTTTGTGTATGGTGTTAGAAAGTGTTCTAGTTTCATTCTTTTACAAGTGGCTGACCAGTTTTCCCAGCACCACTTGTTAAAGAGATTGTCTTTTTTCCATTGTATATCCTTGCTTCCTTTGTCAAAGATAAGGTGTCCATAGCTGCATGGATTTACCTCTGGGCTTTCCGTTTTGTTCCATTGATCTATATTTGTGCCAGTATCATACTGTCTTGATGACTGTGGCTTTGTAGTAGAGACTAGAGTCAGGCAGGTTGATTCCTCCAGGTCCACTCTTCTTTCTCAAGATTGCTTTGGCTATTCGAAGTTTTCTGTGTTTCCATACAAATTGTGAAATTATTTTTTCTAGTTCTCTGAAAAAATGCCATTGTTAGCTTTATAGGGATTGCATTGAATCTATAGATTGCTCTGGGTAGTATACTCATTTTCACTATATTGAATCTTCTGATCCATAAACATGGTACATTTATCCATCTATTTGTGTCCTCTTTGATTTCTTTCACCAGTGTTTTAATAGGTTTCTATATATAGGTCTTTTGTTTCTTTAGGTAGATATATTCCTAAGTATTTTATTCTTTTTGTTGCAATGGTGAATGGAATTGTTTCCTTAATTTCTTTTTCTGTTTGCTCATTGTTAGTGTATAGGAATGCAAGGGATTTCTGTGTGTTAATTTTATAGCTTGCAACTTTACTATATTCATTGATTAGCTCTAGTAATTTTCTGGTGGAGTCTTTAGGGTTTTCTATGTAAAGGATCATGTCATCTGCAAACAGTGAGAGTTTTACTTCTACTTTTCCTCTCTGGATTCTTTTTATTTCTCTCTCTGCTCTGATTGATGTGGCCAAAACTTCCAAAACTATGTTGAATAGTAGTGGTGAGAGTGGGCACTCTTGTCTTGTTCCTGACTTTAGGGGAAATGCTTTCAATTTTTCACCATTGAGGATAATGTTTGCTGTGGGTTTGTCAAATATAGCTTTTATTATTTGAGGTATGTTCCTTCTATGCCTGCTTTCTGGAGGGTTTTTATCATAAATGAATGTTGAATTTTGTCAAAGGCTTTATCTGCATCTATTAAGAAAGTCATATGGTTTTTATTTTTCAATTTGTTATTGTGGTTTATTACATTGATTGATTTGTGGATATTGAAGATTCCTTGAATCCCTGGGATAAAGCCCACCTTGTCATGATGTATGATCTTTTTAATATGTTGCTGGATTCTGTTTGCTAGAATTTTGTTAAGGATTTTTGCATCTATGTTCTTCAGTAATATTTGCCTGTAGTTTTCTTTTTTGTGTGGCATCTTTGTCAGGTTTTGATATTAAGGTGATGGTGGCCTCATAGAATGAGTTTGGAAGTTTACCTTCCTCTGCAATTTTCTGGAAGAGTTTGAGTAGGATAGGTGTTAGCTCTTCTCTAAATTTTTGGTAGAATTCAGCTGTGAAGCCATCTGCTCTTGGGCTTTTGTTTCTTGGAAGATTTCTGATTACAGTTTCAATTTCCATGCTTGTGGTGAGTCTGTTAAGATTTTCTATTTCTTTCTGGTTCAATTTCGGAAAGATGTATTTTTCTAAGAATTTGTCCATTTCTTCAAAGCTGTCTATTTTATTTGCATATAGTTGCTGATAATAGTCTCTTATGATCCTTTGTATTTCAGTGTTGTTTGTTGTGATCTCTTCTTTTTCATTTCTAATTTTGTTGATTTGGTTTTTCTTCCTTTGTTTCTTGATGAGTCTGGCTAATGGTCTGTCAATTTTATTTATCTTCTCAAAGAACAAGCTTTTGGTTTTGTTGATTTTTTCTATGGTTTCTTTTGTTTCTTTTGCATTTATTTCTGACCTAATTTTTTAAGATTTCTTTCCTTCTCCTAGCCCTGGGGTTCATAATTTCTTCCTTTTCAAGTTCCTTTAGGTGTAAAGTAACATTATTTATTTGACTTCTTTCTTGTTTCTTGATGTAAGCCTGTATTGTTATGAATCTTTCCCTTAGCACTGCTTTTACAGTGTCCCATAAGTTTGGGGTTGTTGTGTTTTCATTTTAATTTGTTTCTAGACATATTTTCATTTCTTCTTTGATTCGTTGGTTATTCAGTAGTGTGTTGTTCAACTTCCATATTTTGGAATTTTTAATAGTTTTTCTCATGTAATTCACATCTAATTTTACTGCATTGTGGTCAGAAAAGATACTTGGAATGATCTCAGTTTTATTGAATTTACCAAGGCTAGATTTATGGCCCAGGATGTGATCTATCCTGAAGAAGGTTCCGTGTGCACTTGGGGAAAAGGTGAAATTCATTTTTTCGGGGTGAAATGCCCTATAGATATCAATTAGATCTAACTGGTCTATTGTATCATTTAAAGTTTGTGTTTTCTTGTTAATTTTCTGTTTAGTTGATCTATCCATACGTGTGAGTGGAGTATTAAAGTCTCCTGCTATTACTGTGTTATTGTTAATTTCCCCTTTCATACTTGTTAGCATTTTTCTTACATATTGTGGTGCTCCTATGGTGGGTGCATATATATTTATGATTGTTATATCTTCTTCTTGGATTGATCCTTTGATCATTGTGTCGTGTCCATCTTTGTCTCTTTTCACAGTCTTTGTTTTAAAGTCTATTTTATGTGATATGAGTGTTGCTATTCCTGCTTTCTTTTGGTCTCTATTTGCATGGAATATCTTTTTCCAGCCCTTCACTTTCAGTCTGTATGTGTCCCTTGTTTTGAAGTGGGTCTCTTGTAGACAACATATATAGGGGTCTTGTTTTTGTATCCATTAAGTCAGTCTTTGTCTTTTGATATAATTTTCAATATCATTATTTGGATTCTTTATCAAGTAGGTTTCCTATCTCTTCCTCTTTTGTTTGGTTTGGTGGGCACTTATAGTGTTCTTTTACCTGCTGGGTATTTCTCTGGCTTTTCATCTTGTTTATATTGCTGTGTTTGGGGTGGCCTTCCTGTATTGTGACAGTTGGTGGTTCTTTTTTATTGTGGATATTCCTTGCTGTGGGTGGAGTTGGATGGGTGGCTTGTTGAGGTTTCCTGGTTAGGGAAGCTTGTGTCAGTGTTCTGGTGGGTGTAGCTGGATTTCTTCTCTCTGGAGTGCAATGAAGTGTCCAGTAATGAGTTTTGAGATGTCAGTGGGTTTGGTGTGACTTTGGTCAGCCTGTATATTGAGGCTGAGGGTTATGTTTCTGTGTTGCTGGAGAATTTGCATGGTATGTCTTGCTCAGGAACTTGTTGGCCCTTGGGTGGTGCTTGCTTTCAGTGTAGGTATGGAGGCATTTGATGAGTTCCTATCAATTAATGTTCCCTGGATTCAGGAGTTCTCTGGTATTCTCAGTGTTTGGACTTAAGCCGCCTGCCTCTGGTTTTCAGTCTTATTCTTACAGTAACCTCAAGACTTCTTCATCTATACAGCACCAATAATAAAACATTTAGGTTAATGATGAAAAGTTTCTCCACAGTGAGGGACACCCGGGGAGGTACACAGAGTTACAGGGAGAAGAGAAGAGGGAGGAAGGAGATAGAGGTGATCAGGAGGAGAAGAGGGGGAATCAGAAGGGGAGAGAGCAAGCTAGCCAGAAATCACTTCCCTATGTGCTCTCCACAGTCTGGATCCCTCAGAGATGTTTATGGTGTTACACAGAGAAGAGAAGAAGGAGGAAGGGGACAGAGGTGGTCAAGAGGATAAAAGGAGGAATCAAAAGGAGAAAGACAGATCCAGCCTGTAATCTGTTCCCTAAGTGTTCTCTGCAGCCTGGAACAGACAAAGAGATTCACAGAGTTGGGTAGAGAAGAAAAGGGGGAGGGGGAGATAGAGGTGACTAGATGGAGAAAAAGGAGAGTCAAAAGGGGGAGATAGCAATCAGGCCAGTGATCTCGCTCCCAAGTAAAAATGGATACTGAAGATTGGGTTCTTAAAGGTACAAAGTTTATAACAAATACCAAAAAGCAAAGATTAAAAATCTGGAGTAGAGTTTAGATTCTCAAAAATACAATATTAAAAACAACAAGAAAATCAAGCAAATGACAACACCACCAAAAAAAAGTCACAAAAATTATGTTTGCTTTAAAATAGTGTCTTTTTTGGCAAGGTAATAGTAGGTTATAAAAATGGAAATTAAAGGAGTAATGGGGACTTAAATTGTTTTTAATTAAAATTAAATTATTTTTTTTTTAATTATTGTTTTTTAATTTAAAAAATGATAATAGTAAAAATATTTCTAAGACTTTCTCTGGAGCTGTTGAGGACAGTGTGGGGTCAGTTCATTTTCAGATAGTTCCTTGGTCCGGTTTGTACTTCTCAAGGTCTATTGGCCCCTTCCTATGTAGTCGGTGCTAACTACAAGGTTTTAATCTATGGCACCTGTCACTTCCAAAGTGGTTCCCTCTGTTTATTTTAGCTTCTTCTGTTTGCTGGTTTCTTCAGTGTCTAGTTTCCACCCTGACGCAAGGGGCGTGAGACTGGTCACTTTTTTTTAGGCTCACTTGTTCAGTCATGCTTTGGGGAGGAGGAACACTGCAAACAAATATCACTGGCGTGTGCTCACAGTGATTCAGCCACACTGGGTTTGCCCCCGCTCACAGTGTGTGTGCTTTCCCAGTCTACACTGCTCAGACTCTAGGTTGCTCTGTTGGGAACTGTCATATGCAGGCCCTGCTTTGCATGCACTTCCCAGGTCTAAGCCACTCAGGTTCAGGTTCTCAGGTACTCCACAAAGGTTCAGACTTGGTTGGGCCTGCGTTTTACGCCTGCCCCAGGTCCAAGCAGCTCAGGTGATTAGGTGCTTGGCTCACGGAGTTGCCCCCAGTTGAAGGCTGTGACTTATCCCCTCCCCTGTCCCACCCCCTATGTTTTCTGTGTGTACAGTGAGTGCGCCTTATTAGGTGTGCCGTGTATTTCTTCTGGGGAGCTGATCTCTGGCTGCTACCCTCCCGACCGATGTCAACTATCCAGAATCCCAAGAAATCTTGGTTAGCAATGAAGTCTGCTTGCAGTTTGGTATTGGATGCCTCTCAGGGGCCACGATTGCCCCCTTCTAGCTCTGGCTGCCCTTGCCTGCCTGTCTCTGGCGGGGGATGGGCTGGTCCACAGCCAGCTAGCTCTACTCAGTCCTTTGTTCTGTGAGCATGCCTAGCAGTGTCTTAGGTTAGGGCTTTTTTTGGATAGCTATCCCACAGTCTGGGTTGCTCTCTCAAGCTAGTTCCCTCAGATTGCCCTCAGGGCATTCAGGCCCAGTCCTTACCCGAAGTAATGCAGCCTGATCCTCCTTGACCCTCCCCCGCTTGCTAGTGGGGGATGCGAGCATCTGGACTGCTGCTCCGCTGGGAGTTGCTGTTAGGCACATAATCTGTGGGTTTTAATTTTCTATTTATGTTTCCTCCTGGTTATTTTGCCCTCTGAGAATACAAGGCTATACACAGACCAGCCGTAGAGAAGGTTTCCTGGTGTTTGGAAACTTCCCTCTCTCTCTCTCTCTCTTTTTTTTAAGACTCCCTTCCTGGAACAGATCTCTGTCCCTACCTCTTTTATTTCTTTTTTTATCTTTTATATTTTGTCCTACCTCCTTTTGAAGACAATGGGCTGCCTTTCTGGGTGCCTGATGTCCTCTACCAGCATTCAAAAGTTATTCTGTGGAATTTGCTCAGCATTCAAATGTTCTTTCAATGAATTTGTGGAGGAGAAAGTGGTCTCCCCGTCCTATTCCTCCACCATCTTAGGACCGACTCTAAGTGATTTTTTTTTTTTTTTTGACTGTTGCATTGTAATCCTCTCTTTTTTTAAATTTTTTTTTCATTTATTTTTATTAGTTGGAGGCTAATTACTTTACACTATTGTAGTGGTTTTTGTCATACATTGACATGAATCAGCCATGGATTTACATGTATTCCCCATTCATCTTTTAAATATGCTGTTTAATTCTGCTTGCTAGAATTTTGTTGAGGATTTTTTCATCTATGTTCATTAGTGATTATTGGCCTGTAATTTTCTTTTTTGTGTGATGTCTTTGTCATGTTTTGATATCAGGGTGGTGGTGGCCTCATAGAATGAGTTTTGGAGTGTTCCTCCTTCTGTAATCTTTTGGAAGAGTTTGGGAAAGATAGGCATTAGCTCTTCTATAAACATTTGTTAGAAGCCTGTGAATCCATCTGGCTTTTGTTTGTTGGAAGATATTTGATCACAGTTTCAATTTCAGTGCTTGTGATTGATCTGTTCATAATTTATATTTTTACTAATTCAGTCTTGGAAGTTTGCACTGTTCTAAGAATTTGTCCATTTCTTTCAAGCTGTCCATTTTATTAGCATGTAATTACTTGTAGTAGTCTCCTTCGATCCTTTGTATTTCTGCATTATTTGTTATATCCTCTGCTGTTTTCATTTCTAATTTTATTTATTTGATTTGTCTTCCTTTTTTCTGGATGAATCTGGCTAATGGATTGTCAGTTTTGTTTAACTTCTCAAAAAGCCAGAATTTAGTTTTATTGATCTTTGCTATAGTTTCCTTCATTTTTTTCCATTTATTTCTGTTCTGATCTGTATGATTTCATTCATTCTAGTCACTGGTGTTTTTCTCATTACTATTCTTTTGTTATTTGCTTTAGATGAATATTAGGTTGATTACTTGGGGTTTTTCTTCTTTCTTGAGGAAGAATTTTAGCAATAGGATTGTATTTCTAAAAATGTCCCTCTTACAGCTGATTTTGGTACATTACATAGGTTTTGGTTCTTCATGTTTTCATTGTCATTAGCTTTTAGATATTAAAAAAAAAATTCTTCCTTGATTTTTTTCCAGTGATCACTTGCTTATTTAGAAGTGTATTGTTTAGCCTCCAAGTGTTGTTCTTTTTTTATAGTTTCTTTTTCCTGTAATTTATACCTAATCTCATAACATTAACAGAATGGCAGAGTAGAAGGACTTGCACTCATCTTGTCCTGTGAGAACTCCAAAATTACAATTCGCTGCTAAACAACCATGACAGGAGAAATTTGGATCCCACCAAAAAAGATGCCCCACGTTCAAGGGTAAAGGAGAAGCCCCAGCAAGACTTTAGGAGGGGCAAAATAGCATTTAGAATCAAATCCCATACCTGCCAGAGATGCTTGGAAGGCTCAAACAAAACCTTGTGCACACCAGGAGACCCCACAGAGACTGAGCCAGACCTTCCTTTGAGTATTTGAGTATCTCCTGTGGAGGTACAGGTCAGCAGTACCCTGCTGCAGGGGCAGGGGCTCCAGGTGCAGCAGACCTGGGTGTGGCATAAACCCTCTTGTAGAAGGTCACCATTAACACCACCACAGAGCCTCCAGAACTTACACAGGACTGGGGAAACAGACTCTTGGAGGGCACAAACAAAACTTTGTGTAACCAGGACTCAGGAAAAAGGAGCAGTGACCCCACAAGAGACTGACCTAGATATGTCTGTGAGTGTCCAGGAGTTTCCATTGGAGATGTGGGATGATGGTGGCCTGCTGCAGGGTTGGGGGCATTGAGTGTGGCAGTGCGTGCATGGGACCTTTTGAAGGAGGTCACCATTATCTTCATTACTTCCACCATAGTTTGGTCTCGGGTCAAACAACAGGGAGGGAATACAGACCCGCCCATCAACAGAAAATTGGATTGCACATTTACTGAGCATGGTCCTGCCCATCAGAACAAGACCCAGTTTCCTCCACAGTCAGTCTATCCCATCAGGGAGCTTCCATGAATCTCTTACCTTATATCTCAGAGGGCCGACAAAATGAAAACCACAATCAGAGAAAACTATTCAAACTGATCACATGAACCACAGCCTTGTCTAACTCAATGAAACTATGAGCCATGCCATGTAGGGCCACCCAAGATGGACGGGTCATGGTGGAGAGTTCTGACAAAATGTGGTCCAATGGAGAAGGCAATGGCAAATCACTTTTGTATTCTTGCCTTGCTGTTGCTGCTGCTGATGATGTAGCTAAGTCTCTTCAGTTGTGTCCAACTATCAGCTAAGTTGCTTCAGTCATGTCTGACTCTGTGTGACCCCATGGACAGAAGCCCACCAGGCTCCTCTGTCCCTGGGATTCTTTAGGCAAGAATAATGGAGTGGGTTGCCATTTCATTCTCCTTCTTTCCTTGAGAGTCCCATGAACAGTATGAAAAGGCAAAAAGATATGATACTGAAAGATGAACTCCCTAGGTCAGTAGGTGCACAATATGCTACTGAAGAAGAGTAGGGAAATAACTCCAGAAACAGTGAAGAGTTAGAGCCAAAGCAAAAATGATTCCCAGCTGTGGATGTGACTGGTGATGGAAGGCAAGTCTGATGCTGTAAGGAACAATATTGCATAAGAATCTTCAATGTTAGGTCCATGAATCAAGGTAAATTGGAAATGTTCAAACAGCAGATGACAACAGTGAACATCAACATTCTCAGAATCAGTGAACTAAAATGGACTGGAATGGATGAATTTGACTCAGATGACCATTATATCTACAACTGTCAGCAAGAATCCCTTAGGAGAAATGGAGTATCCCTCATAGTCAACAAGAGAGTCTGAAATGCAGAACTTGGTTGCAGTCTCAAAAATGACAGAATGATCTCGTTCATTTCCAAGGCAAAGCATGCAATATCACAGAAATGTAAGTCTATGCCCCAGGCAGTACTTCTTAAGAATCTGAAGTTGAATGGGTCTATGAAGACCTACAAGACTTTCTAGAACTAACATGTAAAAAGATGACTTTTTCACTATAGGGAACTGGAATGCAAAAGTAGGACGTCAAGAGACACCTGAAGTGACAGGCAAATTTGGCCTTGGAGTACAAAATGAAGCAGGGCAAATGATCATAGAGTTTTGCCAAGATAATGCATTGGTCATAGCAAACACCCTCTTCCAACAACACAAGAAAAGACTCTACACATGAACATCACCAGATGGTCAATACAGATATCAGAGTGATTATATTCTTTGCAGCCAAAGATGGAGAAGCTCTATAGAGTCAGCAAAACAAGACCAGGAGATAACTGTGGCTCAGATCATGAACTCCTTATTGCCAAATTCAGACTTAAATTGAAGAAAATAGGGAAAACCACTAGACCATTCAGGTATGACTTAAATCAATCCCTTATGATTATACAATGGAAGTGACAAATAGATTCAAGGGATTAGAGTGCCTGAAGCAATATAGATGGAGGTTCATGATGACGTACAGGAGGCAGTGATCAAGATCATCCCCAAGAAGAAGAAAAGCAAAAAGGCAAAATGTTGTCTGAGGAGACCTTACAAATAGCTGAGAAAAGAAGAGACACTAAAGGTGAAGGAGAAAAGGAAATATATATCCATTTGAATGCAGAGTCCCAAAGAATAGCAAGGAGAGATTAAAAAAAAAAAAAAAAAGCCTTCCTAAGTGATCAATGCAAAGAAATAGAGGAAAACAAGAGAATGGGAAAGCATAGATGTCTCTTCAAGAAAATTAAAGATACCAAGGGAATATTTCATGCAAATATGGGCACAATAAAGGACAGAAATTGTATGGACCTAACAGAGGCAGAATATATTAAGAAGAGGTGGCAAGAATACACAGAAGAACTATACAAAAAAGATCTTCATGACCCAGATAACCACGATGGTGTGATCATTTACCTAGAGCAAGATATCCCGGAATGGAAAGTCAAGTGGGCCTTAGGAACCATCACTGTGAACAAAGTAAGTGGAGGTGATGGAATTCCAGTTGAGCTATTTCAAATCCAAAAAGATGATGCAGTGAAAGTGCTGCACTCTTTATGCCATCAAATTTGGAAAACTCAGCAGTGACTACAGGACTAGAAAAAGTCAGCTTTCATTCCAATCTCAAAGAAAGGTAATGACAATGAATTTTCTAACTACCACACATTTGCCCTCATCTCACATGCTAGCAAAGTAATGCTCAAAATTCTCCAAGCCAGCCTTCAGCAGTACGTAAATGGTGAACTTACAGAAGTACAAGCTGGATTTAGAAAAGGCAGAGGAACCAGAGATCAAATTGCCAACGTCTGTTGGATCATTGAAAAAGAAAGAGAGTTCCAGGAAAACATCTATTTCTGTTTCATTGACTATGCCAAAGCCTTTGACTGTGTGGTTCACAATAAACTGCGGAAAATTCAAGAGATGGGAATACCAGACCACCTTGCTTGCCTCGGAGAAATCTGTATGCAGGTCAAGAAGCAACAGTTAGAACTGGACATGGAACAGCAGACTGGTTCCAAATCGGGAAAGGAGCACGTCAAGACTGTATATTGTCACCCTGCATATTTAACTTATATGTAGAGTGCATCATGAGAAATGTCAGGTTAGATGAAACACATGCTGGAATCAAGATTGCCAGGAGAAATATCAATAACCTCAGATACACAGATGACACCACCCTTATGGCAGGAAGCAAAGAACTAAAGAGCTTCTTGATGAAAGTGAAAGAAGAAAGTGAAAATGTTGACTTAAAACTCAACATTCAGAAAACTAAGATCATGGCATCTGGTTCCATCATTTCATGTCAAACAGATGGGGAAACAATGGCAGACTTTTTTTTGGGGGGGGGGGGACTCCAACATAACTGTAGATGGTGACAGCAGCCATGATATTAGAAAAAGCTTGGTCCTTGGAAGAAAAGCTCTGACCAACCTAGAGAGCACATTAAAAAGCAGAGATGTTACTTTGCCAGCAAAGGTCCTTCTAGTCAAATCTATAGTTTTTTCCAGTAGTCATGTATGGATGTGAGAGTTAGCCTATAAAGAAAGCTGAGCACCAAAGTATTGATTCTTTTGAACTGTGGTGTTGGAGAAGACTGTTGAGATTCGCTTGGAGTGCAAGGAAATCAAACCAGTCAATCCTAAAGGAAATCAGTCCTGAATATTCAGTGGAAGAACTGATGCTGAAACTCCGATACTTTGGCCATCTGATGTGAAGAACTGACTCACTGGAAAAGACCCTGATGCTAGGAAAGATTGAAGGCAGGAGGAGAAGGAGATGATCGAAGATGAGTTGGTTGGGTGGCATCACCGACTCAATGGACATGAGTTTGATCAAGCTTCAGGAGCTGATGTTGGATAAGGAAGCCTGGCATGCTGCAGTCTGTGTGGTCTCAAAGAGTTGGACATGACTGAGCAACTGAACTGACTGTCTGAGTCAGCATTTTGGGGCCAGACAAAGTACTTGATATGTTTCAATTTTCTTAAATGTACTGATGATATTTGACTTGTGATCCAGATGTGCTCTATCCTAGAGAATGTTTCATGTGCACTTGAGAAAAAAAAAGGGTATTCTGCTGCTTTTGAAAGGAATGTCTGCTGCTGCTGCTGCTGATGCTAAGTCACTTCAGTCGTGTCCGACTCTGTGTGACCCCATCCCTGGGATTCTCCAGGCAAGAACACTGGAGTGGGTTGCCATTTCCTTCTCCAATGCATAAAAGTGAAAAGTGAAAGTGAAGTTAGTCAGTCATGTCTGACTCTTCGTGACCCGATGGACTGCAGCCTACCAGCCTCCTCCATCCATGGGATTTTCCAGGCAAGAGTACTGGAGTGGGGTGCCATTGCCTTCTCCGGAAAAGAATGTCTAGTAGATATCAATTAGGTACATCTGATTTAATGTATCATTTAAGTCTTGAATGTCCTTGCAATTTTTCTGTCTGCATGATCTGTCCTTTGGTGTAAGTGAGGTGTTAAATTCCCCCACTATTATTGTGTTGTTCTCTATTTCTGCTTAGCATTTTCTTTATGTTATGTGGTGCTCCTATGTTGGGTGCATAAATATTTTCAATTGGTATGTGTTCTTCTTGGATTGATCCTGTGATTGCTATTTAATGTCCTTCCTCATCTTTTGTAATATTCTTTATAGTTTATTTTGTCTTCTATGAAAATTGCTGCTGCAGCTTTCTTTTGATTTTCCTTTGTATGGAATATCTCTTTCCATCCCCTCACTTTCAGTCTACATGTGTCCCTACATCTGAGGTGGGTCTCTTGCAGACAGCATATATACTGGTTTTGTATATATACTGGTTTGTATCTACTCAGCCAGTCTGTACCTTTTGCTGGAAGCATTTAATTCCTTTACATTTAAAGTCATTATTGATATACATGTTCCTTTTAATCTTCCTTCTCTTGTGCTTCCTGCCTAGGACAGTCCCTTTTGCATTTGTTGTAAAGCTGGTTTGGTGGTGCTGAATTCTCTTAACTTTTGCTTGTCTGTAAAATGTTTTGATTTCTCCAATTTTGAATGAGCTATTTACTTGGTAGAATAATCTTTGTTGTAGGTTTTCCCCTTTCATTACTTCAAATATATCTGATCACTCCCTTCTGGACTACAGTGTTTCTGCAGAAAGATCTGCTGTTACCCTTATGGGGATTCTCTTCTATGTTATTTGTTGCTTTTCCTTTGCTGCTTTTAATATTCTTTGTATTTAATTTGTTTAATATTTTTCTTGGCCTGTTTAGTCTAGTGTTTATTCTGTGCAAGACTGTCTGCATTGCCTGGACTTGGGTGGTTATTTCCTTTTCCATGTTAAGAAAATTTTCAACTATAACCTCTTCAAATATTTTCTCAGACCTTTTTATTTATGGGACTCATATAATTTGAATTTTGATGTATTTAGTATTGTTCTAGAGATATTCAAAATGTCCCTGAATTCCTTTAATTATTTTTTCTTTATTCTGCTCTTTGGCAGTTATTTCCACCTTTATATCTTCCAGGTCACTTATCTATCCTTTTGTCTCAGTTATTCTGCTACTGACTCATCTAGAATATTTTTAATTTCACTAATTGTGTTGTTCATCACTGTTTGTTTATTCTTTATTTCTTCTAGGTCCTTGTTAAATATGTTAGAGACTGCTTGCATTATCTCCATTCTATTTTCAAGATTTTAGATTATCTTTAATCTCATTATTCTGAATTTTTTGAGGGAGTTTGCTTATTTCTTCTTAGTTTATTTGGTCTTGTGTGTTTTTACCTCATTCTCTCATCTGCTAGATATTTCTCTGTCTTTTTCTTTTTTCTAACTTACTGTTACATTTCTCCTTTCCCCAGGCTATAAGATCATGGTTCATCTTACTTCTGGTCCCTGTCCTCTGTGGGGAAGTTTGGCCCAGTGGCTTATGTTGGCTTTATGTTGGGAGGCACTTGTGCCTATGTTCTGGTTGATGGAGATGAGTTTTTTCCCTCTGATGGGCAGGGTGTGTGATGCATTTTGGGGTGTCTCTGGGCAGTCTGTCTGATGAGGGTTGGGTTTGTATTTCTGCCTTGTTTTGGTTGAGTCATCCAACACTGGGTGCTGCAGGCAGTCAGGTGGTACCAGGTCTTGGATTTGGGTGGAAGCCTTCATGGGAGCTCTCACCAATTAATACTCTTTGGTCATAAGTTCTTTGGCTGTCTAGCATCCTGAACTCAGTGCTCCCACCCCAGAGACTCAGGCCCAACTTCTGGTCAGGAAAGCAAGACTCCACAAACCATTTGTCATGGCAATAAAGGGGATTAAAACACACACACACACACACACACACACACACACACAAAGGTGAAACATGAAATCCAGACAGATGGTAAAAGCAAAATCAGGCAAACAGAAACAAAACCAAAGGAACATACACATTGAGTGTATACATATACAAAACACAAAACCAAAATAGACCAAGACAACAGAGTATTAGAGAGTGACCTAATGAAAAAATAAAACCAAAAATGAAAACAATCAATTAAAAATGAAATTAGTTAAAACAGAAAACAGAAAGAAAAACCAAGGCAGAATGCCACCCAGTGAATGAAGCAAAGAAAACAAAACAAACGGACAGAGATGGTGAAAAATTAGAAAAGCAAAGTTAAAACAGAAGTATACAAAAGATCTACATATATTAAAGAAAAACAACAAAAAGGAATCTCAAAAAAACAAATAAAAATAATTTTAAAAATTTAAAAACCTAAATAGAAATAATAACAATAAAAACAATAGTCACAACAACAGAGAAAAAAGAAAAAAAAAATAGAACCAACAAAACAACAAATTAAAACTTTTAAATAATAATAAAAGTTTTTCCTAGAGTCTCAGCTGTTAATGTCTTTTCCTCTGCTGCATGACACAGTCCAACTTCACCTCCCCAGGAGGCTCTCCAATGCTAGGGAGGGCTGATCTCTGTAGCTGTTGTTTGGACAACTCATATTTAATATGACTCTACTCCCTCATGTGTTTTCCTCCAATGTCCACACCTGCTAGAGTTGAGTGTTTCCTTTTGTGGGAACATTCATGTCCTTTTATATATTCCAGAGAAAGAATCTACCTATTTGATTATGTGGACTTATTCTGCAACTAAAAGACGATGCTGTTAAAGTGCTGCACTTAATATGCCAACAAATTTGGAAAACTCAGCAGTGGCCACAGGCCTGGAAAAGATCACTTTCCATTCAAAACCCAAAGAACAGCAAAGGCAAAGAATATTCAATTCACACAATTATACTCATTTCAGTGTTACAAGTTTATGCTCAAAATCCTCCAAGCTATGCTTCAGCATTAAATGAACCAAGAACTTCCAGGTGTTCAAGGGGGAGTTTAGAAAAGGAAGAGGAATGAGAGACAAATTGCCAAAATTTGCTGAATCAAACAGAAAACAAGGGAATGCCAGAAAAACATATACCTCTATTTCATTGACTATGCTAAAGCCTTTGTGTTGATCATAACAAGCTTATTTTGTTTATACAGAGTGAAGTAAGCCAGAAAGATAAAGAACATTACAGCATACTAACACATATATATGGAATTTAGAAAGATGGTAACGATAACCCTATATGCAAAACAGAAAAAGAGACACAGAAGTACAGAACAGACTTTTGAACTCTGTGGGAGAAGGTGAGGGTGGGATGTTTCAAAAGAACAGCATGTATACTATCTATGGTGAAACAGATCACCAGCCCAGGTGGGATGCATGAGACAAGTGCTCGGGCCTGGTGCACTGGGAAGACCCAGAGGAATCGGGTGGAGAGGGAGATGGGAGGGGGGATCGGGATGGGGAATAAGTGTAAATCTATGGCTGATTCATATCAATGTATGACAAAACCCACTGAAATGTTGTGAAGTAATTAGCCTCCAACTAATAAAAAAATTGAAAAAAAAAAAAAAGAATGTGTTAATAAGATGAGAATATAAGACCATATTACCTGTCTCCTGAGAAAACTGTATGTGGGCCAAGAAGCAACAGTTATAACGTTGACTGGTTCAAGGCTGAGAAAGGAGTACAACAAGGCTGCTTATCATCACCCTGTTTATTCAACTTACACACAAAACACATCATGTGAATGGCCAGGCTGGATGAGCAACAAGTTGGAATAAAGATTTCCAGAAGAACTATTGACAATCTCAGACATGCTTCTTGGTAGCAAAGCCCTGACAAACCGAGATATTGTGTTAAAAAGAGAAGACATCACTTTGCCGACAAAAGTCTATATAGTCAAGGGTTTGGTCTTGTAGTTATGTACGGATGTGAGAGTTGGACCATAAAGAAGGCAGAGCACTGAAGAATAGATGCTTTGGAACAGAAAAGCTGGAGAAGACTCCTGAGAGTACCTTGTAAAGCAAGGAGATGAAACCAGTCAATCTTAAAGGAAATCAACCCTGAATACACTTTGGAAGGATGGATGCTGAAGCTGAAGCTCCAATACTTTGGCCCCCTGATGCGAACAGCTGGCTCATTGGAAAAGACCTTGATATTGGGAAAACTTTAAGGCAGAAACAGAAAAGGGTGACAGAGGTTAAGAGGGTTGGATGTCATGGAGATGGTCAGGGACAGGGAAGCATGGCATGCTGCAGTCCATGTGGTTATGAAATGGAATTTTTTAAATTGATATGCTCAAATTGCAAATAGAACACACATAAGTGCAATAAGACATTTTCATAAGTGCAATGAAAATGTCAGTTTACCACTATACTCCATTCCCAAGTATAGTGCCTTGTGTATAAATTGTTGTTGTTTAGTCACTCAGTTGTGTCTGACTCTTTGTGACCCCCATGGACTGCAGCAGAACAGACTTCCCTGTTCTTCACCATTTCCTGGAGTTTGGTCAAACTCATGTTCATTGAGGCGATGATACAATCCAACCATCTCACCCTCTGTCATCCCCTTCTCCATGTGCCTTCAAATCTTTCCCAGCCTCAGGGTCTTTTCCAATGAGTAAGCTCTTTGCATCAGGTGGCCAAAGTAATAGAGCTTCAGCTTCAGCATCAGTCCTTCCAGTGAATATTCAGGACTGATTTCCTTTAGGATTGACTGATTTGATCTCCTTGCAGTTCAAGTGACCCTCAAGAGTCTTCTCCAGCGCTAGAGTTTGAGGTATCAATTCTTCAGCACTCAGCTTTTTTTATTGTCTAGCTCTCACATCCATATATGACTATTAAAAAACCATAGTTTTAACTGTATGGACCTTTGCAGGCAAAGTAATGTCTCTGCTTTTTAATATGCTGCCTAGGTTGGTCATAGCTTTTCTTCCAAGGAGCAAGCATCTTTTAATTTCATGGCTGCAGTCTCTGTACACAGTGATTTTTGAGCCCAAGAAAGTAATGTCTGTCACTGTTTCCACTGTTCCCCATCTGTTTGACATGAAGTGATGGAAACAGATGCCATGATCTTAGCTTTTGAATGTCAAGTTTAAAGCCAGCTTCTTCACTCTCCTCTTTCACCTTCATCAAGAGGCTCTTTGCTCACTTCGGCAGCACATATACTAAAACTGGAATGATACAGAGAAAATTAGCATGGCCTCTGTGCAATGAGGAAATGCAAATTCATCAAGTGTTCCATATTTTTTTCAAGAGGGAGCAGACATATATACCTATGGCTGATTCATGTTGAGGTTTTTTTAATTCCTCCTCACTTTCTACCTTAAAAGTGGTGTCATCTGCATATCTGAGGTTGTTGACATTTTTCCCCACAATCTTTTTTTTTTTTTTCATTTATTTTTATTAGTTGGAGGCCAACCACTTCACAACATTGCAGTGGGTTTTGTCATACATTGACATGAATCAGCCATGGAGTTACATGTATTCCCCATCCTGATCCCCCCTCCCACCTCCCTCTCCACCCATCCCTGCAATCTTGATTCCAGCCTGTGCTTCATCCAGCCTGGTATTTCATATGATGTACTCTGCATATAAGTTAAATAAGCAGGGAGACAATATATAGCCTTGACGTACTCCTTTCCCAATTTTGAGCCAGCCCATTGTTCCATGTCTAACTACTGCTTCTTGATTTGCATACAGGTTTTGTAGGAGGCAGGTAAGGTGATCTCATATTCCCGTGCCAATATCACTGATGAACATAGATGCAAAAATCCTTAACAAAATTCTAGCAAACAGAATCCAACAACATATTAAAAAAATCATGCACCATGATCAAGTGGGCTTTATCCCAGGAATGCAAGGATTCTTTAATATCTGCAAATCAATCAATGTAATACACCACATTAACAAATTGAGAGATAAAAACCATATGATTATCTCAATAGATGCAGAAAAAGCCTTTGACAAAATTAAACATCCATTTATGATTAAAACTCTCCAGAAAGCAGGCTTAGAAGGAACATACCTCAACATAATAAAAGCTATATATGACAAACCCACAGCAAGCATTACCCTCAATGGTGAAAAATTGAAAGCATTTCCCCTAAAATCAGGAACAAGACAAGGGTGCCCACTCTCACCACTACTATTCAACATAGTTCTGGAAGTTTTGGCTACAGCAATCAGAGCAGAGAAAGAAATAAAAGGAATCCAGATAGGAAAAGAAGAAGTGAAACTCTCGCTGTTTGCAGATTACATCATCCTCTACATAGAAAACCCTAAAGACTCTACCAGAAAATTACTAGAGCTAATCAATGAATATAGTAAAGTTGCAGGATATAAAATTAACACACAGAAATCCTTTGCATTCCTATACACTAACAATGAGAAAACAGAAAGAGAAATTAAGGAAACAATAACATTCACCATTGCAACAAAAAGAATAAAATACTTAGGAGTATATCTACCTAAAGAAACAAAAGACCTATACATAGGAAACTATAAAACACTCATGAAAGAAATCAAAGAGGACACAAACAGATGGAGAAATATACCGTGTTCATGGATTGGAAGAATCAATATTGTCAAAATGGCTATACTACCCAAAGCAATCTATAGATTCAATGCAATCCCTCTCAAGCTACCAACGGTATGTTTCACAGAACTAGAACAAATAATTTCACAATTTGTATGGAAATACAAAAAACCTCGAATAGCCAAAGCAATCTTGAGAAAGATGAATGGAACTGGAGGAATCCACCTGCCTGACTTCAGACTATACTACAAAGCCACAGTCATCAAGACAGTATGGTACTGGCACAAAGACAGAAATATAGATCAATGGAACAGAACAAAAAGCCCAGGGATAAATCCACGAACCTATAGACAACTTATCTTTGACAAAGGAGGCAAGGATATACAATGGAAAAAAGACAACCTCTTTAACAAGTGGTGCTGGGAAAACTAGTCAACCACTTGTAAAAGAATGAAACTAGAACACTTTCTAACACCATACACAAAAATAAACTCAAAATGTATTAAAGATCTAAATGTAAGACCAGAAACTATAAAACTCCTAGAGGAAAACATAGGCAAAACGCTGTCTGACATAAATCACAGCTGAATCCTCTATGACCCACCTCCCAGAGTATTGGAAATAAAAGCAAAAATAAACAAATGGGACCTAATGAAACTTAAAAGCTTTTGCACATCAAAGGAAACTATAAGCAACATGGAAAGAGAGCCTTCATAATGAGAGGAAATAATAGCAAACGAAGCAACAGAAAAAGGATTAATCTCAAAAATATACAAGCAACTCCTGAAGCTCAATTCCAGAAAATTAAATGACCCAATCAAAAAATGGGCCAAAGAACTAAACAGACATTTCTCCAAAGAAGATATACAGATGACTAACAAATGCATGAAAAGATGCTCAACATCACTCATTATTAGAGAAATGCAAATCAAAACCACAATGAGGTACCATTACATGCCAGTCAGGATGGCTGCTATCCAAAAGTCTACAAGCAATAAATGCTGGAGAGGGTGTGGAGAAAAGGGAACCCTCTTACACTGTTGGTGGGAATGCAAACTAGTACAGCCCCTATGGAAAACAGTGTGGAGATTTCTTAAAAAACTGGAAATAGAACTGCCATATGACCCAGCAATCCCACTTCTGGGCATACGCACTGAGGAAACCAGATCTGAAAGAGACACGTGCACCCCAATGTTCATTGCAGCACTGTTTATAATAGCCAGGACATGGAAGCAACCTAGATGCCCATCAGCAGATGAATGGATAAGGAAGCTGTGGTACATATACACCATGGAATATTACTCAGCCATTAAAAAGAATTCATTTGAATCAGTTCTAATGAGATGGATGAAACTGGAGCCCATTATACAGAGTGAAGTAAGCCAGAAAGATAAGGACCAATACAGTATACTAACACATATATATGGAATTTAGAAAGATGGTAATGATAACCCTATATGCAAAACAGAAAAAGAGACACAGATGTACAGAACAGAATTTTGGACTCTGTGGGAGAAGGCGAGGGTGGGATGTTTTGAGAGAACAGCATCGAAACATGTCTATTATCTAGGGTGAAACAGATCACCAGCCCAGTTTGGATGCATGAGACAAGTGCTCAGGCCTGGTACACTGGGAAGACCCAGAGGGATTGGGTAGAGAGGGAGGTGGGAGGGGGGATCAGGATGGGGAATACATGTAAATCCATGGCTGATTCATGTCAATGTATGACAAAAACCACTACAATATTTTAAAGTAATTAGCCTACAACTAATAAAAATAAATGAAAAAATAAAAGAATTTTCATTTGTTGTGATCTACACAGTCAAAGGCTTTAGCATAGTCAATGAAGTAGAAGTAGATGTTTTTTCTGGTATTCTCTAGCTTTTTCTATAATCCGATGGATGTTGGCAATTTGATTTCTGGTTCCTCTGCTTTTTTTAAATCCAACTTGTACATCTGGAAGTTCTGGAGTCATGTACTGCTGAAGCTTAGCTTGGATAATCTTGAGCATTACTTTGTTAGCATGTGAAATAAGTTCAGTTGTGTGGTAGTTTGAACATTCTTTGGTATTGCTCTTATTTGGGATTAGAATGAAAACTGATATTTTCCAGAACTATGGTCACTGCTAAGTTTTCCAAATTTGCTGGCATATTGAGTGCAGCACTTTCACAGCATCATCTCTTAGGTTTTGAATAACTCAGCTGGACTTCCATAACCTCCACTAACTTTGTTCATAGTGATGCTTCCTAAGTCATCACTACTTTCTAAGGCCCACTAGTATATAAGCATTCAACAAATATTTAGAGAAAAAAAGATAAGAAGGAAGGAAGTAAAGAAAGAAGAATAATTCAGAATATTTTTGTTTTCAGATTGGTCAGATACCTCATATAATAATAATAATGATGGTGTTGATAATTGCTATGTTTTTTTTCAGATGGGCTTTAATAATATATAGCATAATAACTAATCTTCTGAATTTTGCTGATGGGCAATAAATGATTTATATCTCTTTTACACTTGACCCTCAAAAAACGTTGAGACTCAGGGGCACTGATCCACCACACAGCTGAAAATCATGTAAAATTTTACAGTTATTCCTCCCTATCCAAAATTCTGTATCAATGAATTCAACCGAACTTGGATCAGTAGTGCTATGTTTTATGTTATAAATCAACCCTCATAATTCAAACTTCTGTTGTTCAAATCAACCATACTCGGTATATATGAAATTTAATATAATTTGTTACTTATATTGTAACAATAACCACTACCATTCTACAACTACAAACATAATATTCTGCATAGGTACAGATATACATGTCCCATTTGCATATCTGTAGGCAAACCAACTCTTTTCCTCTCTTTTATGAGTATCTATATTGTCTGTATAAGAATATGTGTACATACATGTTAGTGACATGTGTCTTCACCAAATAATTGATGCCTTAGCTATAATTTTTCACTTTCATGACTATATCCTAAAATATTTAGCAGTGGCTGTTTTTCAAAACATTTCTTGATTCACACATTCAGTCTGGCATTAATCCACTTACATACATTTGAGGACTGCCAATTTAAAATCATAGTATAGTACTATAGTAGCCCGTCAGGCTCCTCTGTTCATGGGGTCACGAAGAGTTGTACACAACTTAGCCACTGAACAAAAATTTAAAACCATAGTAACACTTTTATATATATTGTTATATTCCATACAGTCAAAACAGACCATATATTAATAATCAGCAACTGTACTTTTGTTAGCTGCCATACATCTTCTATATTGATTATCAACTAAAATTTCCTTTAGTAACTATTTTAGATAACTTGTAAATCCAATAAGCCTGTCCTGGTGATGCTGCTGCTGATGACTTTTAGCCATTTAGTTAAAGGAAACTAATATCAAATAGATGCTTATGGCTTTTAATCTGTACATAACTGGAGCCATTTTTTTTTTTAATTTTTTTATTAGTTGGAGGCTAATTACTTCACAACATTTCAGTGAGTTTTGTCATACATTGATATGAATCAGCCATAGATTTACACTTATTCCCCATCCCGATCCCCCCTCCCATCTCCCTCTCCACCCGATTCCTCTGGGTCTTCCCAGTGTACCAGGCCCAAGCACTTGTCTCATGCATCCCACCTGGGCTGGTGATCTGTTTCACCATAGATAGTATACATGCTGTTCTTTTGAAACATCCCACCCTCACCTTCTCCCACAGAGTTCAAAAGTCTGTTCTGTATTTCTGTGTCTCTTTTTCTGTTTTGCATATAGGGTTATCGTTACCATCTTTCTAAATTCCATATGTATGTGTTAGTATGCTGTAATGTTCTTTATCTTTCTGGCTTACTTCACTCTGTATAAGGGGCTCCTAACCAGAGCCATTTTAATTTTCAAAGTGGAATCATTTAATACTGGAAAAAAGTAACATGCTCTGTCATCAGTTTTTCACTGGAGATTGTTATCCTGTGAAGAAACTCCTATTTAAAAAACATTCAATAAATCAAAATGCATTCAGTAGCAATCCATTATTACCACTTGTCATTAGGTATTGTGAGACAGGCCATGTTATAAATGAATATTTTAAACATTAAATTGTATAATAGGTAATTCTGTGCAGATGGCTGTTGGAGTAATGCTTTTATGGCATGAAAGTTGCTGCAGTGCCTTAGGGCTTCTACAAATGATTTCTCTGGACTGCAGTCACAGATACACATTTTGCTCCTTTCTGTATTCATCACTGAGGGCTCCCTCAGATATAGGATACATTCAACATGAAAGAAATTTCCACTGAGAAACATTACTATTATGGAGCTCTTTGGTATCCTTGAAATGTAAATATTATTTATCACTTGGAGATATTTTCTGGCAGCTTGATTCACATGACAGTTACACAAAGGCAATGTTTGGGTTCTTCTTAATTAATTTTAATGTCACACTTAGGAATCAGTGGTTACCTGCTGATAATCCTAATTTGCTCATATTGAATGTATGAAAAAATTCAGCAAAACAAAATATTAATGTCATTTGCCAGTAGCTTGATGCTTAAAAGTCTTGGAATGGTAAATTAGAAATCAACATTTTACTCACCAAGCTAATATCTGTGCAGTTTAGAGAAACATAAAGCAAGGTTTGAAGGAAAGTCTCAGAGACTCCAGCCTGCTAAGCTCCTCTGTCCATGGAATTCTCCAGGCAAGAATATGGGAGTGGGTAGCCATTCCCTTCTCCAGGAGATCTTTCTGACATAGGGATGGAACTCTGTTCTCCTGCCTTGCAGGCAGATTCTCTACTGTCTGAGCTACCAGGGAAGCCCACTAAAATTAAAATTGTGGGAAGTTAAAGAAAAATCAGGCAGGTGGCTCCTGAAGTTCTTTATTAAATGTCTACCATTAAACTTTACTTTTATTCCTTATATTATACTGTTGTAAATTCACATAGAGTTGAGTTGTAAGAGAAAACAGTACTACTCCTTAGTCAACACTGAGGGAACTGTGTCCTCACTGTTCCCTGTACACTCTACACTGATAAACTTATGCCCAAAGGCTTCATGCTAACAGGTCATGGAATATTAACGATGTCGATGAGTCTGAACTGACATTCTAGGTGTGTTAAAAAGTTGGCTGCACTGTGACAGAACATCAGATGTCATTCCATCAACATTTTCTTTTACCACTAAAGCATAGCAGGATCATAGCTTGGAGTTCTGAAGGATGGTTTTTTCTCTCTATTTAATTTACTGTGGAATTCTAAGAGCTAGTCTCAACAAGAAAAGAAAAATAAAGACTTTTATTGGTCATCTTGCACTATGTTATTAAAAAAAAAATCTTGGCCTAAGTCAGAAATCTTTTTAAAACTCCAGTATTCCGTAAGACAAGAATGACTGGACACATTTGATAGAAAATATCCCCTCCCCAATATTTTCCTTTTTATGGCCACTCTGCATGGCATGTGTGGTATTAATTCCCTGACCAGGGATTGAACCCACCCTGTGCATTAGAAGCATGGAGTCTAAACCAATGAATCAATGGGGAAGTTCCAATAGATTCCTTTTAATATAACTTCATTTCCTTGGAATGGGAAGGACAACTTGCTTTCAGTCCCACCAGCAATATCCAGCAAAATTGTTCCCTAATTTTGGCTGCAACTGAGAACTGTGACTTTAGCTAAATCTAGTATGTAAAAGAATAATTATTTTTATAAATTCTAGAAAAATCTGTTTTTAACAGGAGACACAATTGCAGTTTGCTGTGTATTTGTAGCAGTGGATATCAGCTTCAACTGAAATGTACATAATGATGGTTAAAACAATGATTCCTTCAAAGTAATACAACACACATTAAGAGAATGTGTACTGTGTGCCAGGTGTTGTGCTAAGAACTCAAGAAAAGAATTAGCTCATTTATTCAGCATACTTCCTTTGAGTGTGCTGAGAGCTATGGGGAATATAGAGGGGAATGTAGAATATAAATGATCTCTAGTATAGTGAGGAGAGGAATACAAATAGTATAGTGTCACCTGCTAATCATGACAATAAAGCTACCATTTATTGAGTGCTAGACACTGTTCAAATTATTTAAATAATTTTAAGCTTTATACCAATCTTGTGAGTACTGAAATCTATATTCCAAACAAGGAAATTAAAACTCAGAATGAGTAAATATTGTGTCTAATGACACAGAGACAGAGTCAGATCTCAAACTTAGTTGTCTGGTTCCAAAGCATATGTATATTAACAGGGAAAAGGGAAAGAGCTATAAAGTCAGTAAAAAAAATGGACGTTGTGAAGAATTTACAGAGAGGAATATAATTGTGCTAAGTTTTAAAGACCAGGTAGGAATTGACCCGATGGAGAAGAATTAACTGGCAAAGCTGACTTTTATATTGAAAACTGTCAGCACACACAATAAAATTGAATGTTACAATCCATGCTAATAATATTTTTTTTCTTTTTTTTAAATTTATTTATTTATTTTAATTGGGGGCTAATTACTTTACACTATTGTGGTGGTTTTTTCCTTACATTGACATGAATTAGCCATGAATGACGTTAAATGGCAAATAAAAACATCATGTCAGGATAAGAGAGAGGCCATGGAAGAAAGGAAAAACCTTTATATGTACATTTAATGGCACTTCTTCCCTGTTTTTTGAACAAGGTCATACATCTTTATTTTTCACTTGGCCTCACAAATTATGTAGCTGGCCCTAGGTACTAATCATTTTAGGCAGAAAGAATATGAGAGATATAGGGAAATGGAGGCATTAAATCTTGTATCTTGCATAGATTGTGTGTGCATATTTGGTATGTGAGGGAATGCAGTAGGAATTAGGGTGGAAGAAGTAAGACTGCCTTGAATGTCATCCTCAATTAAGGAAAATGTATTGAAAAATTAGTATTAATAACAACATGACTTAAATAAGGTCCAGGTAAAATCTCTCTAGTAGGTGGATTTATGATGGAATGAATAAGAAAGACTAGAAGCTGAAAGACCAGATATGCCCTGAAATTCTCTGGGTAGGGGAAAATAGAGATTTGAAGTAATACAGTGGCAATTTGAAAGAAAATGATTTTGAAAGATATTTCTGAGACAGAGCTGATATGTAATGTTCAAATGGATATGTCCAACAGACACTTGGAAATATGAATCCAGAAATAGCTGTGTTCCGTAAAGACTATCTGTTAAGTCTTCATCTATGATCATGAATTATCTGTCTCTGATTTCTGGTCATTCACATTCTTCAGAAGTAGTTTCTAATTCCAGAAATAAGAAAATCAGCTTGAAACAATAAAATATTGTTCACAAACTCTCTGGACTTAAACCATAGAGTGGTTTAAGTCCTTTAGACTGTGATCTAAAGTTTTACTCTTAGTATTAATAATGTTTAATCAGCTTGAGTATCCAACCCTGAGGCTCATGTCACTCATGCCATACTTTTTAGAAAAATGTTCTGAAAAGCATCAAGTATGTATAATGAAGGACTATAGAGAAATAAAAGAAGTAATGTTCCTTTATAAACATGTTGGATAGTTAACATTAAAGGAAATGGTAAAGACAACTTACCAAATGCCTATACAAATGTCTGCTATGGTAATAGTCATTTAAGGTAAAACTGGTCATCCTTATCATTGAGGATAGAGGATAAAACACATATTTTCTCTTCCAACAGTTGCAAATATCATAAGAAATAAGGAAGGGTGACTTAATCTGGGAAGATGTTTGAGCCTTGAAGAATTGGAAGCTTTCAGGGACTTTAGAACCCTTCAAGCCCTATGGACTTTGGAGTGAGTAACTTGTATTTGGGGTCATCTCTAACAGTTGAGAAATAGTGGATCATAGAGAAGAGAAAACCAAAGGAAAAATAGAGATGAGAATATTTTAGTCTTATTTTATCCTAGAATAGGAAGATACTGAAAAGAGAATGATTTTAAGGAACAGAGGTAGAGTTTTTTCTGGAAATAAATTTTATCTTTGCTCTAACACCTAGCTAATGGTGCTCATCCTTCAGGTTGCAAGTGAGATGTCATTTTTTCCAGGAAGTCCTTCTTAAACTCCAGGTCTTAGAAGTGTTCCCCCAGAAATCTTTATTCTTCACCCTCAGACCACACAAAATGTGTAATTATGTGTAAAAGTATTGTGAGGCTTCTGAAGACAATGGCCATTGTTGTCTTATCCATTACCACATCACAACATACACCAAAGAGCTCTGTAAGTATTTTTTGTATGAAAGAATGAATAAATGAATGGAAGAAATGAGTGAATAAATGGTCTATTTTGGAGGAATCTTAGTCTTTGTGTAAATGGACATATTGAACAGTTAGAGACCCACATTAGAAGATTCTGAATGCAACAGATTTCAACCATCAAAAAGTAGGTAGGAGAGAATGGACATTATTAAAAGCAGTCACAGAGACAGTAAAAATTATAGTTGTCTACTGGATATAGAAGGAAAAGTAAAGAAAACTGAAATGCAGATTCCCCAGCAAGTTAGCCCATAAAAAAAAAAAAAGAAAAATTCACTCAGTTGTGTCCAACTCTTTGTGATCCCATGGACTGTGTAGCCTGCAAGGCCCCTCTGTCCATGGAATTCTCAAGGCCAGAACATTGGAGTATATAGCCATTCCCATCTCCAGGGGATTTTCCCAAACCAGGGATTGAACCCAGGTCTCCCACACTGCAGATGGATTTTTTACCATCTGAGCCACCAGGGAAGCCCAAGTTAGCCCATAAGAAAAAATAATTATGATTCTGAATCATAAAAAAAGAAGATTAAGCCTTAGAAGATGTGGAAGTAGGAAGTGTATATATGTGACTGCTTTTAACCTCAAATAGTCCTCCCCCCAATATTTTAGTGTTTAAAATAACTTTAGTAATCAAAACAGTACAGTATTGACCTAAAAAGAGACATACATATCAATGGAATAGAATATAGAGCACAGGAATAAATATACATTTATAGGATCAACCAATTTATAACAAAAGAGATAAGAGTATACAATGCGGAAAGGATAGGTTCTTCAATATATGGTGTTGGGAAAACTGGACAGCCAATACAAAGAATGAAACTCGACCACTGTCTTACACAATACAAAAAAGGCAACTGAAAATGGATTAAAAATTTGACTGTAAGACTTTAAACCACAGAATTCTTGGAAGAAGACATTTAGTGTAAGCTCCTTGGCATTGGTCTTGCCAATGATTTTTTGGATTTGACACCAACAGCAAAAATAAATGGGACTACATCAAGGTAAAAAGCTTCTGTATAGCAAATGAAATGATCAAAAAATAAATAACTAAATAAAAAGCAACCTGTGCAATAGGGCTTCCCTGGTGCTTCAGTGGTAAAGAATCTGCCTGCAGTGCAGAAGACTGCCTGCAATGCAGAAGTAGCAGGTTTGATCCCTGGGTTGGGAATGACCCTGGGGAAGAAAATGGCAACCCCTCCAGTATTCTTGCTTGGGAAATCCCATGGACAGAGGATCCTGGTGGGCTACAGTCCATGGCGTTGCAAGAGCTGGACAAGACTTAATGATTAAACCACCACCAAAACCTGTGGAATGGAAGAAAATATTTGCAAATCACATGTCTGATAAGGGATTGATATCCAAAATACATGAAGAACTCATATAACTCAGCAAAAATTATTTTTATTAAAAAATGGTCAGAGGAACTGAATAGACAGTTTTCCAAAGATATCCTAGTGGCTCATAAAATGATGCTCAACGTCACTAAACATCAGGGAAATGCAAATTAAAACCACAATAAGATATCACCTCATACATATTAGGATAGCTATTATCAAAAAGATAAGAAATGCATTGGAGAGGATATGATTTAAAAAAACGAATGCTTGTCCATTGTTAGTGAGAATGTTTCCAGTCATTACGGAAACCAGTATGGAGTGTCCTCAAAAAATAAAAATTATAGCTACCATATGATTCAGCAATTCCACTTCTGAGTATTTATCTGAGGGAAACAAAAGCACTGTCTTCAAAAGATACCTGCACCTCTATGTTCATTCCATTATTATTTACAGTAGACGAGACATAGAAACAACTTACGTCTTCATCAAAGAATGAATGGAAAAATAAAATGTGATATAGTTCAGCCACAAAAAAAGAAGGAAACTCTGCCATTTGAGACAATTTGGATAGAACTTGATGGCAAGTAACCTTATGTTAAGTGATAAAATCAGAGAAAGACAAATACTGTACTATCTCACTTATATGTGGAATCTAGAAAACTCAAACTGATAGTTACAGAGAATATTATTAGCAGTTGATATGATGGGAGGCTGGAAGGTAGATGAAATATGGGTATGTGGTGAAAATATAAAAACTTCCAGATATAAGATAAATAAGTTCTGGAGATGCAATGTACAGCTTAGTAACTAAAAAATAATTTTAGTTGTTGGGAGAATTTATTTATGACTCCACCTTGTTGCCTGTCAAAGTGGTATTACTATTAGGCAACCCTTGGTTTCCACCTGGAATGTGTTCAAAAGTTTCATTGGTGAGTAGGTTTTTCCAAATGAAAAATGTGTTTTCCCTATCAGTCTTGTCATCTATAATGTCTATCTTTGTAAACCAACAAAAATATAATTAAACCAATAGGATATCTGAACTGTAAATAGAACCACACGTCCTTTAAAACTCCCAGTTACTAACAGTTTTGTCCATGGGGAAAAATTAGCTTCATTTTGAGTTCTATATTAGACCTAAAGGATATAGCCATCAGTGCATATTTAGTCGGAGAAGGCAATGGCAACCCACTCCAGTACTCTTGCCTGGAAAATCCCATGGATGGAGGAGCCCTGTAGGCTGCAGTCCATGGGGTCGCTAAGAGTCAGACACGACTGAGCGACTTCACTTTCTTTTCACTTTCATGCATTGGAGAAGGAAATGGCAACCCACTCCAGTATTCTTGCCTGGAGAAACCCAGGGACGGTGGAGCCTGGTGGGCTGCCATCTATGGGGTCACACAGAGTTGGACACAACTGAAGCGACTTAGTAGCAGCATCAGCATCAGCATATTTAGTAGCAGGATATGAAATTATTGATAGTGATGGAAGCAAGGGTTTCACTGGACTGGGAATGTTGTAGAGGCCCTGACTTTAGGGTTAGCCTGAACATAGAGGTACAGGTGGTAGGGGATGGACAAGTCAGAGAAAGTCAGATCTTGTCTTCTCAGGTGGTAAAACAGTATACATCTAAAAGTAGCAAAACCTGTGAAACTTTGGATAGTAGGAAAGGAGATGACAGAAAGATGGAGCCATTTTCACACATTATTATGCTATGTAGAATTAAATAGTTACTAGTATTAGTAAAAATGAAAGAATTAAATTGAGTCTTCAGTTGAAATGTTTATTTCAAATAAAACTCAGTTTATGGTTTATGATTTTATGGATTTTTGCAGAAGCTTAAATCCAAATATTAGATCTTGCCAAGAATATTTTCTTGACTTTGATTGACCCACAACATGCCTCACATTTTCATAGTTGACTAGTATTTTAAACCCTGGTGAAAACTGACAGTAAGTGTGAAATCCTTAATTACAATAAACACTGTTTAAAATTAGAAATATGTAGAGGAAATATGAAAGTTATTTTAAGGCTTGTTACTCTCTCTTCCTGTATCATTTCCATTTAAATCATTCTAGAGTACTTTCAGATTAATCTTTCAAATGGGTTCCTATTATATGCTTATTGCCTACCCATTCACTGTGGTCTGTGATTTAGTCCCATATTAACTGATGGAACCCAGGTCTCCTGCATTGCAGGTAGATTCTTTATAGTCTGAGCCACCAGACTATATTAACTATCAAACCTTATCTCCCACGAATTCTGTGTTTCCTTTTAATGGATTCCTCAGTGTTTCATGACGGAGAAGGCAATGGCACCCCACTCCAGTACTCTTGCCTGAAAATCCCATGGACGGAGAAGCCTGATAGGCTGCAGTCCATGGGGTCGCTACAAGTGGGACCTGACTGAGCGACTTCACTTTCACTTTTCACTTTCCACTTTCATGCATCGGAGAAGGAAATGGCAACCCACTCCACTATTCTTGCCTGGAAAATCCCAGGGACAGGGAGCCTGGTGGGCTGCCATCTATGGGGTCACACAGAGTCAGACACGACTGAAGTGACTTAGCAGCAGCAGCAATGTTTCATGAACAGTATCTACCACTCCAATTTCTTACTCTTTGGTTCCGCTGGTGCTAATCTCTTATCTTCAACCTCCCCCTTCAGTTCTACTTGTTCTTTAGTACTCTATTCAAGTTTTATAAAGACTGTCCATTATTCTTGCATACAACATGTTCTTTCTCCTTTAGCCTTTGAACCATGCATATGGACATTTAGCTATAGCTTTTATAGTGATTTATAATTATTTATAATATAAACCCTGTTGTTTCAACTCATAATTTTTTTACATAAAAATCATTTTCAATGTTAAACATTGAATTCTACCTAAATACTTTTAAAATTTCCATTCTCCACTTTGACTAATTAAGACAGATTTTTTCTTTGGCGTGTTCATGTCGCTTTGGAATTTCAAAATCTTCACAGCCTGCTAATCTCAGATGGCATGGCAATCCAAGAGTCAAGCTCCAACATCTTTTTAAACATAAATTGTATCCAAAGTGTTCTGAGTTTAACTTGTTTTACTAAAAAAAATAAAAATCATCCAAAAGTGAAGAAATACCCTCCCTCATCAAAATACAATGAATTCAGACATAGTCTGAAAAGTTCATTGGTTCAAGTCAATTGGATTTGTGTTTATTGTAGTGTATACTGGTCAGCAGAGGTCTCTGATTAAAATAAGTGATGGAAGTTGTTGATAGGTCATTTCCAAAAATTTTAATAAATATGCCTCCTATCCCAGGCAGCCTTATCATTGCTAAATCAGTAGATTTGCCTTCCTGGAATTTCTGCCTCTTGTACTTCTAATGTATCAAAGTTTAAAGTAGGGTCCCAGGTCTGTTTTCTCAGTTCTGCTATCATTTTGTTTAAAACTATAAATGCTAGAGAAGTATTGCAATACACCTAGATAATGTATAAAAATGGGAAATCTTATATGACTAGTGTGGGGCCAAGAAAGGGAACTTTTGTTTAAACTTTTAAAGAGCCAAGATTCAGAATTATCATCACTATTTAGGCATTTTATATTTGAAATGACTACCACTCTTCCCAGTGATAGTCAACTACCTTTATACATGACCTTGCTTTTATATTTCATAATTTAGTTGCTCATCGACTTCAAGGAAGAGAATTTTTTTTATTTCCAAAGTTGATTTCAATAATTCATTGATAAAAGAAGACATGTTTTGTGTGTATATACTGTGTGTGTGTGCACATGCGTATACATGAATGCAAAGAGGAATGAAACTATGTTGAATCATTTTCTATTACCTGTAATAACTGATGGATTGCTATTGTTTTAAATAAGAACCCACTAGCTATGTGTGTAATTGGGAGTGTTTTTCCTTCACCAAATCCAAGTTCAAGTGGCAAAATTTTGGTTCAGTATCACCTTTGACCTTTCTAATATTGAGAGCTGTCTAACAAATAATAGTTCCGTGGCATTATAATTGTTCAAATAGCAATTGTGTGTTTATCTTTGAGAAGTCAGGCAGTTGATAACTTTCAAAGATACTCGCACTCATTCCCTAATCTAACATCCTAAGTTATTGTTTCAATGCTATACACACAGACACTTTTCCCTAAGTAAGAAGGCACAATGTTGGTATTGGTGGAGGGGACCTTCATGACCAGATCCCGTGGGGTTCATTTATATATGTATTAGCTAGTTGGGCAGAGTGACAGCAGTTGGACCCCCTAAAAGGTTAGTTGCTTTGAAGGGCATGGGAGGACACTTATACCAAGATTGCAATTATACATGAAGGTACTGTGAGTATGTGTGGAGGTGATAGCAGTTGTGTTTTCCCATCATTACTGCACAAGCAGTGAACTTGAGGTTGCTGCTGCTGCTGCTAAGTTGCTTCAGTCGTGTCCGACTCTGTGCGACCCCACAGATGGCAGCCCACCAGGCTCCATCGCCCCTGGGATTCCCCAGACAAGAACACTGGAGTGGGTTGCCATTTCCTTCTCCAATGCATGAAAGTGAAAAGTGAAAGTGAAGTCGCTCAGTCATGTCCGACTCTTCGCAACCCTGTGGACTGCAGCCTACCAGGCTCCTCCATCCATGGGATTTTCCAGGCAAGAGTACTGGAGTGGGTTGCCATTGCCTTCTCAGGAACTTGAGGTTAGAGTCCCTTAAATATGTATAAGACTAATCTAGGTCCTTTAGACATAGTCTGAATATAACCTGTATGTTTTCCAAAGAGAGTGCAAGGAAAGTGATGTAACACTGATCCTCCCAACCCTAGAAGAAGGTATATACCTGAGAAAAAAAAATGACATACAGTGAAATCACTGCCCTGCAATGAAGGAATTCCTATCCTCTACCTGGCTTCTTTCCTTAAGGTTCTTATGTTGTAGAGGAGAAAATAAGTAGTGAGGAGGAGACTGTGGAAGGGTAGTTAAGGGTTTACCTTGAAAGTGCAAGCAGTTTTATCCCAGGAAACATGGTGATGGAGGGTGGGTTTCATTCTTTCCAGATGGTCCAATTAGGTGGGCTTCATATAACCAGTAGATTCCTGTAGTTGCTCTGCTAGTTAAGTCTGGTTATCTATGCAACCCTGAATCAAATCACCCCCATCAATGTTAAGCAAAGGTGGGTAACTTCTAAGTAAGCTTAACTATGGAAAATATTGAACACTTGGATCCCTGAGAGATGGGCAGTCAGTGCCATAGATGTCCTCTGATCATGACATTAAGCTTTAAGTAATGTGACCCTGAATATCATATGATTAACTATTTGGTACCCTGTTTATTGTGCTATGGTGAAGACAGGACATACTACCAGAGCAAACCTGTTTAATCAACAAAAATTCTTAGGAATCTTTTCCTCTAGACTAGAGGAAGAGCTTTAGCCTTTTTAGGACTCTTATTAAAATTTTATAAAAAAAGATGGTGATGAGGTGATAGTGAGAGGACATATTTGTGGAAGAAAGCAATCTGGTTCACAGACAGAAGACCTACAATCTTTGGCTGACAAGCTAGAAGCACTGTGAGATACAACACACCTTTTATAAGAAAGGATGAGGAGTGGAAGTGGCACTGTACAGGAAAAACTGAGGGTTCCTTGGTGAACCAGAATTTGGGTGAGTTCCAGGATTTTAGTGGACATGAGCTGAGGAGAAGGTAGAGACAGACTAAACTGTAGGGACAGGGCTATGGATTTAGCTTATGATTAGGTTCTTTTCTTTTTTTAAATTTTGCTTTGTTTTTTCATTAGCCTACAATGCTTATTATTTGGAGATACAAGGATACTTGGATTTTCTTTGGGCCTGAGTAGATATGTGTCCTTCATATTTCTGTTCTTCACTGAAAGTGAGAGAAGCTCTTTTGAAATAATAGATATTCAGAAAATATTTTCCAGCTCAATTCACCACATATTTCCTGCTTCCTAGTACAACCCTTCCTCCTTGAAGAAGGTTTACTAAGCACACACAGCCAGGAAAAGGAAATCTGGTGTGATTTAATAAGAACAATTAGAGACAAGAATATTGGCCAGTTTAAATAAGTTAAATGGAATAAGTTGATTTGTACTATGACTCTCCTTCAATAATTGCAGTTGGCAACTTGAAAATAAACACTCAGTTCAATTGACAAAGTCATAATGCTTTTATTTTACTGAAGTTTAGCAAGTACATTTTTAACAAATTTAACTTAATATATGGTAGAACAGAGAAACCATACATGTTTCTAGTCTCTAACACACTACCGCATTTTTTCCCTTAAAAGACAAAAAGCCAAGCTGAAGTGAGCATAGAAAAGCATCAAATATGGTCAAGTTACTTTAGACATTAATATTTAGCTCCTATTAAACTGGTCAATCTAATGCAAAAACAAAGCTTACATCATTGTTTTTTAAATGCACACACATTCTTTTTTATAAAAAATGTAATATAGATTGAATAACTCCTTCAGTAAACAAAGGTTTGCTGATAAAAACAATTAAAATAACTCTATGTTGAATAGTTTCAGAGATAAACTGGAATCACAAGCATCTTCATTTATGTAAAGCCAGTGAGGACCTTTCCAGCCAAATAAAACTGTTGTGCCATTGCTAAACAGTAATAGTTACCTCCTTTAAAAAAAGAAAACAAGTTAGTTTTTCTGAGGAATAAACATAATGTGTGCTTTAAAATACTAAATTTCTATCTTCAGGAACTTAAATGATCTGATGTAGCAGACTTGATTTAATATTGGTAAAATTAAAATTTCTTAACATTTCTATATGCTAATGTGTCAGTTTTCAAAGATCCTTTGAGTTGCATGCTACAGCTTCTGGTTTTTCCACAGCACTGAAGACATCAAAGACTGAAAAGAATCTTCAAAAACTATTATGTCTATGGTTATCAACATTACTTTTCCTTTTGTACAGAATGCCATTTTGAGATCCTTGTACTTTACCGAAACAAGGAAAAGAGAATATCTGGTTATGATCTAAAGGTGGTGACAGCTTTAAAGAAACATTTTGTTTCCTCTCCCCAGGTTAAACAAGACCATGTATACTGCACGAAAAGAGACAAATTGTGAATATCATTGAAACCATAGTGTTTAGTCAAACTGGTATCTATTTAAATATTGATGATCAAGAGAATCCATTCCATCCTAGAGTTAGAAAAATATTTCATGGTAAAAGTTATAATTGGAAACAATTTTCAACAACAATTCCACCTCTTCGTCTAACCTTCCTCTTTTCCATAACCATGGCTTATAGCCCCAATATCTATTCAGCTATCTCATAAAAATTGGCTTTTGGTGACAAAAGAAGAAGAAAAGAAAGTGTTGGGTGATCAGTACAAATCCATCACTCAGGCTTAAAAAACACTTAAATTCTATGTTTGCATCATCTTGACATATAAAGCAGAATACATTATCATTGTTGGACTGATATGTCTCATGTAAAATATTAATTCAATCTAGTCAAAGCTTAAAATTGGCAGGAGGATGATAATATATCCCTCTAATTTATAAATTCTTTAAAATATTTTCAAAGGTAAGGTAATAGAAGAATAAAGGATGTGGTTCTATGTTAGTCAGACCACCTGAAGGATCAGACTTCATTAGAAGGCAACCAAGCATTTTGCCTTAGAGCCCATGGAATTCATGTGAACTTTTCCGGGGAATAAGAAAACAAAGATTGAATTTTGAGAAAATATCTAGTAATCTGTCATTCTAGAGAATCATTTAGACTCCTTTGTGGTGTCTGAGAATATTTATTTTGACAAAATTCACCAGATAGTTACTCAGTTTTCCAGTCATCTCATCCTCTGTATACACAGCCTAAATGTCAAAGGAAAGCACCTCAACATTAAACAGCAGACACTCATTTTACCAGAAATAAAATTTATACAATATAACTAAAACTTAAATCATGCAATACAAATTGTGAACATTACAAATTTGAAAGTAAATAGTAAACCAAATAACATCCTGTTTAGAAAAAAAGTACATAAACACAGTAACAATGGTAAAAAGCAATCACCATTTGTCCTCTAGCAAAATGCAGTTTCTAAAAAATCTCCCTCACTTAATGTTTAATTTTTGTCTTTATTAAAAAAGACAAACATATTTGCCCACACTCTTCATTAAATGTGCCAATTTATAAGGCTTATCAGGAATTGTTTCCACAGAAGTTCAAAAATCCAAAGAAAAACTAAGCCAGCAAAAGATAGTATTAATATGATTTTTTTCTTTTTTACTTAGAATACAGTAAATTGATGATACACAGTAGTAAAACTTTTTTTTTTCTCCTAATTGAGAGGTTAGTAGCAAAATAGACTCCTGTGCAGCTTGCTATACAATGTTGACATAGATTCTGTTTCTCTTTTGCATATGCCAATACTGTGATCATAGGGAAAGAGGCAATACTGACCTGCTAACTGACACTGATCCTTGGAGCAGTCTCAAAGTTTGCCACATTTCAATCTCAAAATACATTTCAGCTATAATATGAGTGATTTATCACTTAGTAGTAGCTGTCAAAGTAAACTCCGAGATAAAACAAAAACATCTGGAACCATAAACAGAGGAGAACAGTAGCTGAATTTTAATCCAAACCTGGCCTGCTCACTTCATTAGGAACAGGAAACAGCTAATTAGTAATTGAATGCTTCATGTTTTTAAAAAGGTTTGTACTTTAGCTCCAAACAGAGATGATCTAATATGCATTTTGGATGTAAACAAGATTAAAGATCAGGAAGAGCAATGAACATAGCCTCTCCAGAGGAATGTTAGGGAGTTTGGGAACTTACAAAGGGTGACAAACTGACATTGCAGGAGAGCTGGCAGAGTTTATTGCTTTAAGATTTATAAGATGATTAAAAGGGGGAGTTCAAATACATACATAATTGACCATTTTAAAAATAAAAGTAAAGGCCCATACAGTCTATTGCTTAGTACAGTGCTGTTTGACATGGGCATATCCCACGGTACAGGAGTCTGGTGTGTCCTCCATACAGGAGATGAGCCTCTGCTCATCAGTTTTCTTTAAAGGGGAATACCTGGTTGTTCCAAACTCAAGTAAGTGTGAGATTTGCCTTCTGTGGTACATATCTGATGCTTATGAAACAAAAAGCTAAAATCAGGCATCATAAAGAAATTGGATATGTGGCAAAAGGCCAGAAGAAAATACATGGGGATTTCTTATAGTTCAACTGAAGTTAATTAAACATGTTTATTTGTAAAAATATATAATTAGTTTATTTTAAGTAGCAGTTAATTTGAAAATACTGTTCAGTTTCCCCTATAGTTCAATATAAGCTGTTTGACTATCAAATAATGAGACATTCCAGGATGTTATTTTTAAGTAACGCCTCTTTGTTATTCATTTCAAATAATTGATATTAATAAATTTCTAAAAAAATGTATTTGTCTCAGTTCTTCATGATTTATTTTTATTTATTTTAATTGGAGGCTAACTACTCTACAATATTCTGGTGGTTTTTGCCATACATTGACATGAATCAGCCACGGGTGTACATGTGTCCCCATCCTGAGCCTCCCCGGCACTATTTCACTGAATTGGGTTAAAGCAACATACCTATTCCATACAAGTAGATCTTCTACAGTATATACAGAGCACCAGAAGCCTTAAAAAATCCTTCAGAGCATGGAATGACTGGAATGTTACACTGATATGAATTAATGTGATGTTTTATAACATGTAGGGAAAGTGGCAATTCCAATAGAAATTGCATGTACTACCACAGGGAACTGGTTACTGGGGAATGCATAAAAACTCAGTTGGAATTTTGCATAGAATGTGTGGTATCTCTGTCATATCAGAATTTAATTCTAGGGCAGATGTAAAAATAACATAATGGATTAGTTTTTGCTTGGTGGAAAGAGAGCACTTTAAGAGGCGAATTGAGTTTTTTGATACTATTTAGCACATTGGAGTACTGCTGTATTAGATTCTTTTGTTGTTCTTGTTTAGTTGCTAAGTTGTTTCCAACTCTTTTGAAACACCATGGACTGTAGCTCCTCCCAGGAGCACCAGGCCCCTCAGTCCATGGGATTTCCTAGGTAAGAATACTGGAGTGGGTTGCCATTCCCTTCTCCAGGGGATCTTCCTGACCAGGGATTGAATTCACATCTCCTGCATTGGCAGGTGGTTTCCCAAGGGAAGTCCTATTAGATTCCTAGGAGGCATGAACATAATGATAGGTATTTGCCACCAGCCTTTGGTGGGTATCCATTAAGTAAACAGTTAAATTTACTTGAGACCATTTCTTGGGCATTTCAAGCAAAATGGCTCATTTGTTTCTAATCAGTGGAGCAGCTTAGGCATCTGGCCATGTCTAGACAGAGGGTGAGCAGTGGAAAATATCCATGATTTGACTGACCCATAATATCTGCCTTTCTCCATATATATATTTATATTTATATATATATTTCTTGGTCTGTTTACTTGTTGATAGCTTAATGAAGAGAAAACAGTATTGAAGATGGAAGGATAGCAGAAAATAATAAAGGGGTATTTTTTTGCTGCTTAGGTATGTGTTTTTATTGTTGCCTTCTATACATGTAAGGAACAAACTAGAAGAAAGGTATTAAATACCTTGCTCTACCATCAACAAATCAAAGAAAGAACTAGGTGTGATAAAAACCTACAAACTAGAGCTCTCTCTGTTTCCTTAGAGAACTCTACAGGCAGTGTGTTTCTTTTAGAAAGGTGATCTTCAATGCAATGATAATAAATATTGATTATTTGCACATATGAATTACCTCCTCACATAAATTCCTATTAAATCTCAGGTCATCCAAATATAAAGCTATTTCATAGCAATTACAGCTTAAACTGGGTTCGTCTGCGTTTTCATTTCTGTCACACCATTTAGAAATAGCATTTTCTGTGTCTTAAAAATTCTTGCACCTACTTACCCCACTAGGATGATCCGGGTTTAATGTGATAATGTTTATGAAAAGCACTATGAACTGCATGGAAGAAAAGGGTTATAAGAGTGTAATGTATCATGTTCAATCATCATTATGATTATTCCCTAGACATTGTGAAGCCCATTCTCTAACACGTTTTTCTTGTATGTGCAAGGTTCTAATCATCAGTAATGAACAAATAGTAATCAATGGTTCCATATTTTAAGAATTTGAGTATGAATTTCAAAGAATTACAACACTAGATAAGCAGGTAACTGCTACAGCACCCTATTCGTGCCTATGGTCAGTTGGAGTTCCGGCATCAGTGTTCAGGCTGCACAGAAAAAACAATAAAACCTGGTCAAAATTTCATTCAAACAAATGAAATCCAAAATCTACTCCAAAAAAAAAAAATCCAAAATGAATTTCACTAAAAAACACAAACTGACTTTCTACTATTTTGCTGAGTTATACATTTTCAAGATTTGAGTAAAGCTGTGTGCAATAAATGTATTACTTTTTTACAAATATCCTTATATCATATGTTCATTTATGTGAGCCTCATTCTATTAAAAGCAAAATTATACAAAGGTTAGCAAAATTGTAGATTTGCATAATTTAAAGCTCAATCAAATACTCTGGGTGTGATATTGACAATATTAAAATGGCCCAAATGATATTCCCTAACTCCAAAATATGCATTATGAGCCCCTTGTGCATGTTCTACTGTTTTACAACCTGCAGTGAAATGCATCACTAGCTTAATAAGCAAGACATTTAAAAAACATATTTATTTCCCTTTCACAATCTAAAACATGAGTAAAGATTCACACCATTTTCTCTGAATCAAAATCTTTGTTAATGATTGCAATTTCCTTTCAGGATGAGATTTCCTTCCCTAACAGGATGGTTATTTAAAAGCAAACTCTCACTTTAAAAACAAAACAAAACAAAAGAACAACTACTAAGAAACATGTCTATAATATTTTTGAAGGCTAAATTTAAGTGTAGAAAATTATTTTTTCTACCCAGGACTCATATTTTCTTCCAAGTGTTGCCTCAAATCTTATTCACTTATATAATATAAACAAAGGGACTGCCTTAAGAACTACTAGGCTTCATCACAGGCATATTTTGAGCTACTAAATCTTTCTTTTTGTGGGTAGCTAACTTATTCATGAACAAATGCCAATATTTTATAAATGATTTACCCTGCTAAGTAATACATTTCTATTTTCTTGAAATTTATTTAATAAGTGATATGCTTCTAATTTGCAAATGGGCATTACTTTATTTGGTACTAAAATAAAATCACATCTAAAAGATCATGTTATCCTAACTTGAATAAGAGAGAGATAACTCAGGCTGGTCAATGGTCCACTTTAGTCTTAGGTTCAATCCAAATTAATTTTATGCAGTTATTTGTCAATTCTGAAATATGTTCAGAATGTGATAAATAAGCAATAGTAATGAGACTACTTTGAGGTCCAGTTAGATATTAGTACAGTAATATAAAAACAGTGCTTCTAATCTGAGAGTTTGAAAAGTAGACCATTACAAGATAGTGGCAGATTTAAGGAAAAAAAAAATAAGAGTAACACTTGATTGCTCTTTCTCTAGAGAAAAGCAAAAGCATTGTTTTAGAATCATTATCAGATTGGACTAGTGTTTATTTTTATAATGTGGTGGTTCTGCAAAAAAAAATAAATAAATAAAAAGGAGATTTAATGAAAATTATAATGACTTTCTCTTACTAGTCCTAAAAATTTCTGACTTACACATTAGTCAAAACAAATACCATTCTTCTTTCTCAAGATTACTTTGGCTATTCGAGGTTTTTTGTATTTCCATACAAATTGTGAAATTATTTGTTCCAGTTCTGTGAAAAATACCATTGGTAGCTTGATCTTGAGAAAGAAGAATGGAACTGGAGGAATCAACCTGCCTGACTTCAGACTATGCTACAAAGCCACAGTCATCAAGACAGTATGGTACTGGCACAAAGACAGAAATATAGATCAATGGAACAGAATACAAAGCCCAGAGATAAATCCACAAACCTATGGACACCTTATCTTCGACAAAGGAGGCAAGAATATACAATGGAAAAAAGACAACCTCTTTAACAAGTGGTGCTGGGAAAACTGGTCAACCACTTGTAAAAGAATGAAACTAGAACATTTTCTAACACCATACACAAAAATAAACTCAAAATGGATTAAAGATCTAAATGTAAGTCCAGAAACTATAAAACTCCTAGAGGAGAATATAGGCAAAACACTCTCTGACATAAATCACAGCAGGATCCTCTATGACCCACCTCCCAGAATATTGGAAATAAAAGCGAAAATAAACAAACGGGACCTAATGAAACTTAAAAGCTTTTGCACTACAAAGGAAACTATAAGCAATGTGAAAAGACAGCCCTCAGATTGGGAGAAAATAATAGCAAATGAAGCAACAGAAAAAGGATTAATCTCAAAAATATACAAGCAACTCCTGAAGCTCAATTCCAGAAAATTAAATGACCCAATCAAAAAATGGGCCAAAGAACTAAACAGACATTTCTCCAGAGAAGATATACAGATGACTAACAAATGCATGAAAAGATGCTCAACATCACTCATTATTAGAGAAATGCAAATCAAAACCACAATGAGGTACCATTACATGCCAGTCAGGATGGCTGCTATCCAAAAGTCTACAAGCAATAAATGCTGGAGAGGGTGTGGAGAAAAGGGAACCCTCTTACACTGTTGGTGGGAATGCAAACTAGTACAGCCACTATGGAGAACAGTGTGGAGATTTCTTAAAAAACTGGAAATAGAACTGCCATATGACCCAGCAATCCCACTTCTGGGCATACGCACTGAGGAAACCAGATCTGAAAGAGACACGTGCACCCCAATGTTCATTGCAGCACTGTTTATAATAGCCAGGACATGGAAGCAACCTAGATGCCCATCAGCAGATGAATGGATAAGGAAGCTGTGGTACATATACACCATGGAATATTACTCAGCCATTAAAAAGAATTCATTTGAATCAGTTCTAATGAGATGGATGAAACTGGAGCCCATTATACAAAGTGAAGTAAGCCAGAAAGATAAAGACCATTACAGTATACTAACACATATATATGGAATTTAGAAAGATGGTAATGAGAACCCTATATGCAAAACAGAAAAAGAGACACAGATGTACAGAATAGATTTTGGAGTCTGTGGGAGAAGGCGAGGGTGGCATGTTTTGAGAAAACAGCATCAAAACATGTATATTATCTAGGGTGAAACAGACCACCAGCCCAGTTTGGATGCATGAGACAAGTGCTCAGGCCTGGTGCACTGGGAAGACCCAGAGGGATCGGGTAGAGAGGGAGATGGGAGGGGGGACTGGGATGGGGAATACATGTAAATCCATGGTTGATTCATGTCGATGTATGACAAAAACCACTACAATATTGTAGCCTCCAACTAATAAAATAAATGGGAAAAAATAAAAAGGACACCAATCCCATAGGAAAAAAAAAATACCAGTACAAGTCATCGTTTTATTGTAAATGGTATGATAATGAGTATCAATCTCTCTCATTTGTATTTAACTCACTTATTTTTGAGAATTAATTCTTTAATATACCATTTTCTCCTTTATTTAATCTCTAGTTCTTGTAAGAAACATCCTCAAAAGGGATATGGATACCCTGTTATTCTCATATGGGGATAAAATATAAAAATATGTTTACCACAACTATATACTAAAGACCAGATATTCTATATATCAATTATATGCTAAATAGTTCACCCCTACTAAAATCTACATTCAAAAACAGAAATCCTAGCTTCATATATATTTTATAAGGCATAGTAATAATATCTTGTACTTATATTTGTTAAAGAGTATGGATTTAACTTATTGATGAGGAAGATCAGGCAAACATAATTTTACTAAAATTAAAGCAGAGTAGCTGAATGACTTCTCAAGGTTAATAACTGAATTAAGCAGTTAGTAACTGAGAAACCCTGACTACTAGACCAGTCTTCTTCCCACTACTTCATTGTGCCTCCTAGAGATGAGTTTAAAATGTCAATAAAACTTAATGTATTCAATACACAGACCTGAAAATTTTGAGCTACACTAAGAGTTCTAAAAGTTTTGAATGTTACTTTCCAGCGAGGAAGAGAAAGAAAGGGAAAGGAGAATATAAAAACTACTATTCATGGGATGCTGACTATGCTAGAAGGCATACTAAGCCATTCTAAGCATTTATGTCATATGTGGAATGCCATATTCTTTTACTACCTCTTACTGTAGATTATGCCATGGTAAAAGAGGTAAGCTGCTTATGTTTCTATGCTATTGCAGTAAAAATTCTAGGGTCATATAACCCACCTTTTATAAGTACGTAAGTTACAAAATGCTTTGAAAAAGTCAAATTTACTTCAGTTTTGTGTAGGATGTACATTGGAGAAATTTTAATGCAATATTTATAAGTACAACTATGTTCTTCTTTTCATAACTTTTAACTATTTCCTTTTAATGCTGAATTGTTAGAAAAACACTATAAAACTCAAAGTAATCATAATATGAAATCAAAATATGGAGAAATTGACAATGAGAATGATGTAAAAACATTAAATGTTTATTTGAACATTAAAAATGACCACTTCCAACATTTCCCATTGAAATGCAATTATCAGGAGATTGTAAGATTTGAGTTGCAAGTTTTGACTCACTCATTTTAGTTATTCATCAATGGTGGGATCAACAGGACACTCATTTGTATTGTTTTGAAGAAAGTAAGAGCACTTAAATTTGGAAGAATAGGGAAATAGAAAAGAAAAACATATAAAAAAGATGCTTTCTTTATTTTTTTTTTCATTTATTTTTATTAGTTGGAGGCTAATTACTTTACAATATTGTAGTGGTTTTTGTCATACGTTGACATGAATCAGCCATGGATTTACATGTATTCCCCATCCTTATACCCCCTCCCACCTCCCTCTCCACCCGAACTAATAGAGGAATCGGTGAACTTGTCCAAATAACCGTTTGTAATACTGAAGTAGTATCCAACTTTAATATGCAGGTTATTACTAGTGTTCAAGTATTAAATATGTAAATAATAAACTTTCAGGTTAATGGATTAAGGAGCATGAAGGAGGTCTGTATAAAATTCTAAACAATATTTTTCTTTAAATTAAATTAAATTTCCAAATGGAATGTTATATGGCCATCAAAAATGAGAAAAATATTCCTGTGAGCAACAAATAAACTTTTATGCTACTATCCCACAGAAAGGAATCCTAGCATAAAATTAAATAAAAATCTGTTAAGGTCTAGTTCCAATATGGTGATGTGAATTTAGCCACAAATAGAAAATTTTTTGTATTAGTACTTAAGCTTCTCTTCACAGTTTCAGATAGAAAAAAGAGATTGTATTTGTGTAATTTTTAAGTATTACCCCAATCTATGCAAACTTTTAAGATGGAAGTGATTATTAAATTATAGTTGGCTTTAGTCTATTGTGGTTAATTAAATATTACACAGAAATAATCGTGTTAGCAGATCTGTGTATTAATAATGGCACAAAGACACGATCCTTTTTCTGATGGAATATGTTACTAATGAGTGAGCTAGCAGTAAGCCTGAACTTGCAACATTTTGTGCAATAGAACAGGAAAACTTAGCCAATCAAAAAAAAAATCTAAGTCTTCAAAGGGAAGGGAGACTGGGAAGGGAGAAATCTTGAATGGATTTATGATTTGGGTTTCTGGATATAGCCATGCCTGAATCTATCCTTTGAAGTGTCAATTAAGTCACTCCATAAGTTACCTTTCAAAATTAAATTCCCCAAAAAAGAAAAAAAATAGCACAAAGTTCACCAGGTTATACAAATACTAGGTAGTGCCTTTCTTTTCTTTTTGGTCCAATTTTACAGCATCAATCCTCATTCCAAGAGTAATAAGCATCTTGGTGTAGAGCCACCATATATTTGCATGTCAGCAATATAATAATTTTATTTTTAAGTGATGTGACAATATTGACATGTGATTACAGCCTTCTATGAGAATGCTGGCTGTTTTCTTGAGTAAAATACAAATATGAAAGTAAAAAATAAAACTTAACATTTTAATTTAAGAAAGGTTTTCCTTTTGCATGTTCCTCAGGTGTATCTGGCTTGCTAACTGGGATAGGGTGACTCTTAAGCTAAAAAAAATTGTATTGCATGTGTAAAGAGAATGGAACATAAAGTGAGTGGTTAAATAGTTATGTGCATTGAGTTAACCCTCCTTAGATTATAGTCAGAAAGATCTGTTAATTAATGAATTAGCCCTGTAGATTCTAAAATGCTTAGTGACAGATCAATCTATTTTGCCTTGTAAGTCTCACTATCTTTCTATCCCTACAACTACACTTTCATCTATTATGTGAGTGATATATAGCTGGAATTCTTAGATCTGTAGATGAGATTTTCTGTCATCATAATTAGCATGACAACTTTTAGTCACTGCAAATATTCTTTTAACAATGCAGTGGTAAGTGGTGTAAACTAATCCACGAAAACCAGCCCTAAGGTACAAAGTAATGTTTGTCACATCATCCTAAGAAAGAAATAGAAGCATACTATATGCTATAATCTGACAAGTATTTCACAGGAAAGAAGTATGATATGGGTTGGGAAGTACAATCAGTTAAAATAATGATCCTTTGGAGGATGAAGAAAATTAGAGACAAATACTTTGTGGGAAAGAAAGTAAAAAGAAAGAGCCTGTTTAATGAATCTTACAAGGAAAAAATACTGCTTTAAATAAAGATGCTATGCTAGGATTTTTTTTTTTTTTTCTGTGGGAGTGTGTGCTACAGCCTTTTTCCACTTATAATGGCAGTTGCAGTAAAATTTATCTGGGTGGTAAAAGTCTCCCATTCTTAAAGGAAATATTTAAGAGGAAAGAGGACCCATTTCTCACAATCCTTCTAATTTCTAGCAAGCTATGTATTTCTGCTTTATAAGAGAACTCTTCCACTTAACAATGGGAATATTAAAGTGCCTGTGTATATTTTCCAACACAGTACAAGACATCAAAGGGGAGGGAAATTAATGGTTATGAGGGTAGGGAAGGAAATAGTCCATAAAGAGAAAGATGTAAACCACACCCTGGTGGGACTTAGTAGAAATGACTGTAGAGGAATTCTATCTGCTCTCCTTCTACTTTTTCTTGTCATATCACATATGTGGCAAGAAATCATGTAATTTCTCTTTTCCAGTCCACTTTACTTGCTCCTACCATAACTTTCCTTGATACTTTATAAAATCCTTCAATGACAATTTAGCTCAAGGGTAATTGTTTTCAATAAATATTGATATGTCATCTTAAGATCTTTGGAAAAGTGTTGTTCTAGGTTACCAAGTGAGCAGCAAAGAGAGAAGATAATGAGGTATTAAAGGTTAAGGAAGGAGAGAGCAAAGTTCAAACTGATTTTGAGAAAATAAGTAAGAATAGACATATTCATATATATATTTCATAGTATAATTCTATTTAAAATTATGTATTATAAACATATATACATATTTTAAATTACATCATAAAATATGTGTTCTTTTTAACATAGAGACATCAAGATTGTGTCTTCTACTTTTACAGTCAAACAACACTTTATTCACCTTTCTTTTAATTCTTCGGTGACATCTTCACCAAACACTGCATAGATGAGATCATAGATATTATATATTAAAATGGTAAGCTTAAATTCTTTGAATAAGCTCTCACATTTGTTTTTTGAACAAAAATTGTTCACAGAGGGAAAAGGGAGGTTTAATAGGTTTATCTTTTATACCAAAGTTTGGTTTACTTTTGACATGTAGGTTGGATTTAATATCCACTTCTGGTGTGTTAGTATCAAAAAGAAGGAAAAATCATTTAAGATTCCATCCTATTTATTGAAAAATATCAGATTAAAAACATATTCCAGTGTTCAATCATGTTTTGTCATTGTCAAACATGTAGGCAAAAAAGTAAATATGAAAATTAGTCAAAGAAATTGACATTCCTCTTGCAAAAACAATTCCTAGATTGTTTTGTTTTATTTTGTTTTCTTCCCCAAACAAATGCACTGGCAGAAAAGAGAGCAATGTGTCACTGTGCCTTTGTATTTTATGATGTTATTGCAATAAATATTCAAAAATAATATTTTATTTTGCTACTAGAAAGCCAGTTCATGAAGGCTATTTGTTTTCCAAAATTTAGGAGCTTCATGTTCTAGATTTATTTTATCTGTTATTAAGATGATAATATCAGTTTTTAACATTTAAGAAGCATGCACTGTACCAGTAGCTCTGAATGATGAAATACAGTCATACAAAAGTTAAATAAGGTATAAACATGCAAAAGGAGAAGTCTCCCTTCAATCATAAAGTGACTTTATTTTCTGTTCAGCAGTTCATGTTACTGCTGTTCATGCTAATTAATTAAAGGAGCTGTTGTTATAATGTGCAAACAGGGAATCTGAGAAACAGAGGGGTTTTAGGTCTTCAAGTGAAGTTAAGTCAATCTTGGCAAGAGAAATCAAATGTAATGAAATCACTTGTCAGTGCTAAGCTTGTGAAAACTGTGAAGTTTGACTAGGGAGTAAAAGGATTATAATTAGATTTCCAATAGGATAATAACTAAATGGCAGAATGCAGTAAAGAGAAGATATCACTTTGTTAGCTAAGGGTACTGCATTTTGGCTTTAGTTTTTATCATCTCACTTGTAGTTGTGCTAATTTAATTTGCTTTAATCAGCAAAAATGCACTACACAAATGATATTTGAGTGTCATTTGCAAAAATCATGGATCTGAAGGTACATTTAATGACAACCGATATGCTTATTTTATGTGAAAAGGAGATTAGTTGATAAGATGGTTGATGTGTGTCTTGCAGGCCTCCAGCTTTGTTATGAGAATCTGGGTGGGAGGATATTAGTATACATCCTTCCCTTCCAGAAATAGTGGACACTGCTATCAGAATGGGTGTGTATTCATTTTTTGATCACCTTATAGTATACAGGAGGAGTTGCTATATAGCCCACTAAAATATAAGGAATACAGAAATCCTTTTATCAGAAGGTGGTCTATGCATAATAACATGTCTGTCAAACAATACTCAAAGCATAAAAATAATAACTAAGCTGAAGAGATTTAGAAAGCATATAAGTATAGAAGTATGTGAGCAGTTTGTGGAAATTATCATAAAACCATATAGGATTTTACTACTTCCGTTGATATCCAAACAACATTCTTCCAAATCCTCTTTAAGCTCTCTTAAGGACATGTCACAATGCAACTAATTGACTTTCAAAGAAAGAGCACTAAGTGAATGACAGATTTCTACCCAACAGAGATATTGACAATAGAAAGAAAAAAGACTTCACTGATGCTGGAATTGTTTGCTGTGATGGAGATGGGTTGTGAAAATAGCATTGTATTAGCATGCATGAATTGACCCTCACAGACATTGCTAGGAAATAATCGTCCAAGTTAAAAAATTTCCTGTTAAAGAATACAGAACAAGCTACCGCCAACCAGAAGGAGGGAAGTGAAAAAGATGAAAATAGTATCAAAATATGTCACACAAAAAAACCAAGGTAACACAAAAGAGCAAAATTATCAGGCAGAAAGGAAAAATAATGGTTAAAATTGCATTTTATGTCCACCGACCATTATACATTGTTTTAAGTTCATAGGTACACATAAAAGTACTTTCTCAATTCTGAACATCTTAAAAAAAAAAGGAATATTATTGGGATGTTTTGATAATTATTTGAATTGATTGATTCAATGAACTATTTTTAAGATTAATTCTGATAATATTTTCAGGAATCTATTCACCTAGTTAATAGAATAAATCAACTTTTGCTCATAAAGTAATTTCTTTTAGATATTAAATTGTGACCTACTATCATATTAATACAAGGCATTTACTCTAGCTTTTCATAAATTGATGAACTTTATCATTTATCATATTTATATACTGTGCTAAGGAAGATGGGAATGTGAACTTTTTCATTTTACCATATTTATCAAGAGTACTATTTAACATAACCTAAAAAGCAGATATTTAATAAAATTATTAACCATAATATTTTACCATATATATGGAAAATATTAACCACAAATGCTAGAATATTTGACTTATAATTTGAAAAGTATATATAAAAGTTAATTCCCTTGCTTTAAAATATGTTCTATCTCAATCCTTTTAAAAGTAGACCTAATTTTCTCATATTTAGCTAGCAAAAACTAAGAAAGCTTATTAAAATTATGCTCACTGAATACAAATATTAAATGCGCCCTCTCCTAACCACAAGTTAATATCAAAAGCCATTCTTTGCAGACTTCATTAAAATAAAGGACTGAGCCAAATAGTGAATGTAACTTTTCCTTATATCATCTAATTGGCCTTCTAGGAATAAATTATCTGTTTGTTGCACTGAAATGAACTAACTTTAGGACAGTTCAAAATTTATGTTTATTTCAGAGTTAGGAAAAATGCTATTACTGGGGACTAAAGGAATTTATATATAATATAGATAGATATACATAAAGATACATGGGCTTCCCTAGTGGCTCAGAATCCACCTACATTGTGTGAAGAATCCGCCTGCATTGTGGGAGACCTGGGTTGGATCCCTGGGTTGGGAAGATCCCCTGGAAAAGGAAATGGCAACCCACTGCAGTATTCTTGCCTGGGAAATCCCATGGACAGAGGAAACACACACACAGATATATATATATATATATATACGAATAGCTACGAATGGTGAGTATAAGATTAAAGGATAATTAAAGGGTAATAAAGATACAACCTGCTGATGGTTTACCTTCTACAGTTCCAAAGATGACCTTATATCTCACTTAAAGGAGGGCCCAATCAAGCTCAACACTCCTTAAAGACTCAGTCTATATTTGTGTTTTACAGATTCACAAGGGATCAAATGCTTCAGACTTGCTCAATCCTACCTTGGACCTGTGGTGGCAACCTTAAATACTTTTAAATATTTTAAAGGATCTAAGCAGTTATGGGAATCCTACAAATTATGAAATACAAGTCCTGCTCTTATTTTCACATTTAGTCAGTTTCTAAAATATCTAAAGTTGGCATCAGAACTTAAATATTAATAAAAATGTTGCCTAGAATACTTTGAAAATATTGATATGTTATGATTATTGTACCAGTGTCTTTTACAAACAGTAAAGTAGCGAGATTTAAAAAGTGTATTATTGTACACTTCTGAAAAGGTAAATTATATTCACATTTTGTATTTTTAGACTATGCCTAACTTATAAATGTACATTCTTTTAACACGTAAACATACAAGAAATTTGCTCACATTGTATATGTAAAATTCTTAGTCCCTAAATACATAGTCTCAATAAACATTACAGACTTTTACCCTATCATGAAATAAGAAAAGTTTTATTTATTTATGTGAAAAGTATTATTATTTATTATGAGAGTATCACTTATGTATTATTATTTAATCATTATTATTATGTATTATTTATTTAAGTATTATTTATTTATGAAAAGTATCAACAAAGGAGCTCATCCCCATCCAACCCTCTGGGATCACATATTGAGTAGTTGTAGAAAGAAGAACGCTGTTTACTGTACCTTGCATAGCAGAACTATCATGAGGAGTTCCAGTGTTCCCTATTTCAATATCTGGAAGCACAGTATCTGAAAGAAGTGACACTCAAGATTACAGTATATTCTATTTTTCCTGATTGCTTTTAAGTATAAACTCTCAGCTGGCCAGGGTCTTGGCCCTATAGTAAACATGAGACTTTGAGTGGCATTTTGATTTTTTGTTTTGTTTTGTTTTGTTTTTTTGTATGTCAATATGCCCATCAGCAGATGAATGGATAAGGAAGCTGTGGTACATATACACCATGGAATTTTACTCAGCCGTCAAAAAGAATTCATTTGAACCAGTCCTAATGAGATGGATGAATATATTTTTAATGGTAGTGTTTAGAGAACCACTGACTGAAACCTCCCTGCCTGGCCAGGCACCATAGTAACCACGTGCATGAGTTATCTTACAAAAGGTGGTCCTGGTAAAGAATGCAGAACTAACAAGCTACTACCAACTGGAAGAATTCGGGAAAGGTCAAAAGGAGAGAGGAAACACCAGTCCATATGTCCTACCAACCTCCTAAAATCCTTCTCGCTGGAATCTATCTTTGCTGAGTGATGTGCGTGCCACCAAAAAGGACCCTGAGTCAAGAGTGATTGGCCAGAGACAACTTGAAAACTAATCTAGCTATCATAAAATCCAAAACTGTGAGCCACATGGCAAAGCAGTTCTCCTGGGGGCCCCTTCCAAATAAAATAACTTGTGCCTCTTTGGATAATCCATTGTCAAGTGTTAGGCAAGAGCTCACTCTTGGGCCCCCTTTCCTACAACAGTAAGAAGGAGGATTATAAACCTTAGCTAAATTCTACAATTGGGCATGTATTTCCAGGTATATAGTAAATACCTATTTATTCATTTTACTCTCTAGAGATAAATCTCAGGAAAATAATCTATCCATAAAAACCCCCTCAGACTATCAGGTAACATGCCCTGACTATGGAATAAGGAAAAAGTTAATATAATTACCCCATTCTTATGTATATTTTCTATTTGTGAAATGTGATAGATGATTATCTCTATGGTAAATGTACATGAACACGAAAACACAGACTATGATTTCTGGTCTTTATTTAGTACTGGCTCTTGGGGCCAAGAGATACATGAATTGTTTAAAACAAATAAACAAAAAAACTTGAGGAGAGGAAACAAGGAGATGGGTTTCTTATTTTCACTTTTAAATATGATTATCTAAAAGTTATTCATATTCATGAAGCATAGCTTAATATGGCCATTTCTGTATATAAATTGCTCAGACACCCTTGGGTAATATGATAACAGATGCCTATGTATCATCCAATGTCATCGAGGATTAATGTGAGAAAGAAATGATTTGAATACAAGTTACCCACATGCTGTAAAAACAGACACTTTTCCTTTGTAACAGAGGACACTGGAGCTACAGTGGAATTCATATATGGGTGGATTTAAAAAATATATATATATATATATATATATATATATATATATATATATATATAAAATTCAAGAGTCCTCAGAATTACATCTTCAGAGCCTCAAATAATAAGTGTACTGAACATTTGCTCCATTGTTGGCTCCCATTGTCTAAGATGTTCCACAGTATGAGATATTGATGTATTATTATTTATCCTCTCTCTTCTGTGTCTCAGTGAGGCATGGCTGTCATGAGCTAATAATCTAGTTCTGTATTTCTATTGACTGTGAGGACAATGATTTAAGATAGTCACAGCAGAAAGGGAATTGAATTTTTAGGAGGTAAAAATATGATTGAACATTTGTATGGAATTCTCTATTCATTCTTAGTATATGGCACTTGAAGAAACACTCTTTCAGTTCATGCTTGTGTCATATCATGTATGGAATATGTGTACATGTATGTATAAAATTCTTAGGCTTATCCTTATTATATACACATATCAGTTAAATATACCAGCTGTTAGTATGCTATGAAAGAAGAACTTGAATAGTCTATGAGATAAAATTATGTTGTAGAGCTTCATAATTTAAAATAGAATCAGAAAAATTTGGAATTAAGAGATTTCATGAGAAGCACCTCTTCTCACAGGAGCTCCAGTAATTTATTTAGAACATTCTTTTTCAACCAGGCACTCTTGAAGCCCTCATCACTGATACAATCTACATTAAAGGAGCCAGCCTTCTAAAGCTTATTAAAATAAATGAAACATTAAAACAAAGCATCAGCATATTTTAACATGAATGGAGATAAAATACATTTTAAGTGTAGGGAAGTTATCAATATTACTTCTGCAAAAACCAGGAGGATTTCCTGTTATTCCTAAGCTATTATATTTATATCTCCCAGAATAGGGATTATTTTGACAGATTTAATTAATGACCTAAAACACCTGGCTTCAAATTAATGTATTAATTGTGTGCTTAGTCACTCATTCATGTCCGACTCTTTGTGACCCCATGGACTGTAGCCCTCCAGGGTCCCCTTTCCATGGAGATTCTCCAGGCAAGAATACTGGAGTGGATTGCCATGCACTCCTTCAGGGAATCTTCCCAAGCCAGTGATCAAACCCAGTTCTCTTTGCCATTTGAGCTACTTGGGAAGCCCTGATGTATTAATTGTTCCTGGATAAAGTCTCTCCCACTCCGTCTCCCTCCCTCACCCCCTCCCCTTTGTGCACCCTGATTGTGAAGTTTCAATTCACACATTACCTTTCAACATCCTTAGTCCACTGTCACTAGTAGTGGCTTGCTTAAGTGCTTGCTCCACTTGCTCCCTGCGCTTTGATTCAAATTCCAAGGCTTCTTGTAGCTTTTTCTTTGTTTTTTTCTCCTTCTTTAGGCGCTTTTGCATGGTAGCTAAAATATGGAAAGGGAAGTAGTTTTCAAAGGCTTGGTCATTGAAATCAAGTTGCCAGTTTTGATGAATTATAAAAAATAGATACAGATTCAGGTAGATATATAAATGTATGATTAGCTTCTTTTGATTCCAATTATCATCAGACCCAACCAAAGAGTATTCAATCATATAACTGATTTGTTATTGCTTTCACATCTCCAGTAAGTAAGCTCTATAATACACATGCATTTATACAATGTTGGTGGTATTACTGGAAAACTGTTTTCTACCTTGACTACATGAATTTAGTGATAACATTAAATATTTTATAAATTTGTTAAGAAAAGTATTCTTATTATTCATCAGGTTATTCCTTTATATACTTCAAAATACAAAAAAAATCATGAAAATATTCATTGAGTTTCAAAACATGGTATGTTTTTTAAAACTTACAATGTCTAGGGTCTATTTCTCTGAGACGTTACTACTTTTAAGGGACAATATTTATCTCTTTAAGTATATGCACATATCATCAGACTCTGCATCTCTCTGTATATTTATATTTGAACCTATCTACATATTTTAAAGAGAATAATATTCAGCAATCATTTTATTAAGCAATCTATAAAAGCACAATAGCATTTTTCATAAACAGTAAAGGAAATGAAGAGTTGAAAACAATTATAACTCAACTCTCAATGCTTTATATCCTAACTAGAAACTTTAACTGCCCTAATGTATAATTGTTATTATACTCTGAAACCTTTAAATCTGTGATAATTTCTCAAATAGAATTAGTGAACTTTAGTAATTATATTGGTACACAGCAGGGCTCTAACAGGGTTCTAAGCAAACCAACCTTCACATTTTTCCAAAATCAGTTTTTAAAAATTAAGGTATTAATATCATGACAATAGAAAATTATTCAAGGAACATTAAGCAAAATTATAAAGTATATGATATTTAAAAAGTTAAAATATTCATATACATTTAAAATGTTTCAATTGCAGTAAACTGAATATGATGCTAATTTGAATTTCAATTGCTTTATCTCACATTTCAATGTCTGTTCATATAAATCACCTTCAGCAACTTGAAAACAGTCACTCATTAAATGTGTGCTTATTTCAGAGGACTAAAGTAATAACAAGATGAAAATCTTGAAATAAAGACACTGAGAATGTATGGTTTCTGTTCCATTTTCGAAAAAAAGCTGCTAAATAAGGTTGAACATAAAAAGACCTTACTATTATAATTATACTTAATTATCATTAAAATAAAGCATTCGGTAAATCATTTAACTCAAAAACATAGATTTATTCAAATTAATGTATAATTTAATGTCCATGATAAGACAAAATTTTGCTTCTAGTAAAATTATTTATTGAAAAATATTCCATATGTTAATTCCCTTGAAATTTATGATGCCATATATTACATTTAGAATTATATAAACATAATAACTATATTTATTTAGGACCTTTCATATATTGAACATTTTTCTGGAACTATGTCTCATTTAAATCTTACAAAAACACAATAAGGGAGACATTGGTATCTCCACTATATAGATGAAGAAACTTAGTCCTTGAGATGTTACAAAATTCACTCAAGGATGTGAGGGCTATCTGGTTGCAACATCTGTCACCCCACTGATCGCCAGGGTTGATTCAGCTGATCTGGCTGGTTAGGCGGGTGTCCCCTTCCTCCGTCACTGCTCCATGTGCGTCCCTCCCGAAGATGCGCGCTCGGTTGAAGAGGACGACCATCCCCGATAGAGAACCGGTCCTCAATCAAGGGTATACGAGTAGCCGTGCTCCCCTGCTAGAAACTCCAAACAAACTCTCAAAATTCACTCAAGATCCCAGAATCAGTTGTTCTCATAGCCTTAGGACCAAAGATCATACAGGTAGTTGCTTCAAAGCCTGAGGTCAGATAGTTGGACAAGGACCAAGACAGATGAACTTCAACCTTTCTTGTAGCTCTATCTTTATTTGATTCTAAGTATTTAATGTGTAAATAATATTACTCAGTTCAGTTCAGTCGCCCAGTCCAGTCTGATTCTTTGCACCCCCATGAACTGCAGCACGCCAGGCCTCCCTGTTTATCACCAACTCCCGGAGTCTACCCAAACCCATGCCCATTGAGTCGGTGATGCCATCCAACCATCTCATCCTCTGTCGCCCCTTTCTCCTCCTGCCCTCAAACTTTCCCAGCATCAGGGTCTTTTCAAATGAGTCAGCTCTTCGCATGAGGTGGAGTACTGGAGTTTCAGCTTCAGCATCAGTCCTACCAATGAACACTCAGGACTGATCTCCTTTAGGATGGACTGGTTGGATCTCCTTGCAGTCCAAGGGACTCTCAAGCATCTTCTCCAACACCACAGTTCAAAAGCATCAATTATTCTGTGCTCAGTTTTCTTTATAGTCCAACTCTCACATCCATACGTGACTACTGGAAAAACCATAGCCTTGACTAGATGGACTTCTGTGGACAAAGTAATGTCTCTGTTTTTTAATATATTGTCTAGGTTGGTCAAAACTTTCCTTCCAAGAAGCAAGTGTCTTTTAATTTCATTGCTGCAGTCACCATCCACAGTGATTCTGGAGCCACAAAAAATAAAGTCAGCCACTGTTCCCACTGTTTCCCCATCTTTTTGCCATGAAGGGATGGGACTGGATGCCATGATCTTAGTTTCCTGAATGTTGAGCTTTAAGCCATTTTTTTTCACTCTGCTCTTTCACTTTCATCAAGAGACTCTTTAGTTCTTCTTCACTTTCTGCCATAAGGGTGGTGTCATCTGCATATCTGAGGTTATTGATATTTCTCCTGGCAATCTTGATTCCAGCTTGTGCTTTCTCCAGCCCAGCATTTCTCATGATGTACTCTGCATATAAGTTAAATAAGCAGGGTGACAATATATAACCTTGACGTACTCCTTTTCCCATTCGGAACCAGTTTGTTGGTCCATGTCCTGTTCTAACTGTTGCTTCCTGACCTGCATACAGGTTTCTCAAGAGGCAGGTCAGGTGGTCTGGTATTTCCATCTCTTTCAGAATTTTCCACAGTTTATTGTGATCCACACAGTCAAAAGCTTTGGCATAGTCAATAAAGCAGAAATAGATGTTTTTCTGGAACTCTCTTGCCTTTTTGATGATCCAGCAAATGTTGGCAATTTGATCTCTGGTTCCTCTGCTTTTTCTAAATCAAGTAACACATTCTTGCTAGGAATCACCTACCTAACTACCTAATAACTATCTAACCAAAGGTAGTTAGATAGAATATTCAAGTATGAAACATCACTCTCATGGGAGAAAGATACTCAGGGGTTCATACTATATATGTATATACAAATGTGCATATATACAATTTTACATATGTTCTTTATATGTGTATATATGTTGCTACTATATTATCTATAAACGAGGAGACATTATCTTTTAACTCTAATATCAATGTTCTCCTTTTTTCTTTTCAATAATATGACTTCAAATAGAGTTCATACTTTGTCAGCAAAAGTAGGATCACTGGATATGAGGTATTTGGTCAGGTAGAAAGGAAGTTAAGTGATCATCCAGTAATAGATGATGATGTTGAGATTCATAGAGATGAAGAAGATAGTTTCTCTAAATCAATGAGGATAATAGGAATAATTTTTATTGTATTCATCATAAGGTGTAAAGTGTTAAAAACAGTGCTTAGCACTTAGCAGTCAGATGATAAGCATTAGCTAACAGTAGTAGTAGTAGTAGTGATGATAGTAGTAGAAGAGACAGTAATGACAGTAATAGTAATGATAATAGACTAATAGTAGTGGTATTACTATTATATCATAATTATTAAATTTATTAAATACAAATGCTTCATGGTAAATCTGATAATGCATCCAATATTAAATCTACTATGTCTAGGGATTTTTTAAAGAAAATAGATGTGGTATCCATTACAAAGACTGACCTGAAGAGTCTATAAGAAGTAAACAGAAATCAGTATGGTTAGATCCCTAAAAGTTAGATGTCAATTTTAATGTATGTAGTTTTTCATAAATCAATTTGTGAGTGTTACTATGTTAAACATATAATTATTTGTTTTTTGTTGTTGCTTAATCACTGTCATGTCTGATTCTTTTGAGACCCCATGGACTGCAACCTGACAGGCTCCTCTGTCCATGGGATTTTCCAGGCAAGAATACTGGAGTGGGTTGTTATTTCCTTCTCCAGGGTATCTTCCTGACTCATGTCTCCTGCATTGCAGGTGGATTCTTTATCACTGAGCCACCAGGGAAGCCCGAAATTATTTGTTACTTTTGTATAAATAATTTCCCTACAAAAGAAATGTGCTTTTATGACTCTTAATCATAATAATTCATAATTGCCGTCTGCTCTTAAACAGTAGCAGATTAGACACCTTCCAACCTGGGGGAGAGGGGAAGCATCTTCCAATGCCATATTATTTTGCCTTTTCATACTGTTCATGGGGTACTTGGGTGGCCCTGTACTGTATGGCTCATAGCTTCATTGAGCTATACAATCCCCCTTGCCATGACAAGGCTGTAATCCATGAAGGGGTTAGAGAATAGCTCCAGAAAGAATGATGCAGCTGGGTCAAAGTGGAAGCGACACTCAGTTCTGGATGTATCTGGTGGTGAAAGTAAAGTCTGATGATATAAAGAACAGTATTGTATAGGGACCTGGAATGTTATGTCCATAAATCAAGGCAAGTTGGATGTGTTCAGGTAGGAGATGACAAGAGTGAACATCAACATCTTAGGAATCAGTGAACTAAACTGGGTGGGAACAGGTGAATTCAATTCAGATGACCATTACATCTACTGCTGCGGGCAAGAATCCTTAGAAGAAATTTAGTAACTCTCATAGTCAACAAAACAGGTTAAAATGCATTACTTGGGTGCAGTCTCAAAAATGACAGAATCTTTGTTAATTTCCAAACCAAACCATTCAACATCACAGTAATCAAGTCTATTCCCCAATCACCAATGCTGAAGAAATTGAAGTTGACTGGTTCTATGAAGACCTACAAGACCTAAAAATAATAACAACAGCAACAAAAAAAAAGAGATGTTCTTTTTGTTATAGCAGATTGGAATGCAAAAGTAAGAAGTCAACAGATACCTGGAGTAATAGGCAAGTTTGGCCTTGGAGTACAAAATGAATCAAGGCAAAGGCCAATACGAGTTTTATCAAGAAAACACACTGGTCATAGCAAACACCATTTTCCAACAACCCAAGAGATGACTCTAAAAATGGACGTCACCAGATGATCAATACAGAAATCAGATTGAGTATTTTTTTTGCAGCTGAAGATGGAAAAGTCAGCAAAAACAAGACTGGAAATTGACTGTGGCTCAGATCATAAGCTCCTTATTACAAAATTCAGGTTTAAATTGAAGAAAGTAGGGAAAACCATAAGACAATTCAAATATGACCAATCAAATCCCTTATGACTGTACAGTGGAGGTAATGAATAAATTCAAGGGATGAGATCTGGTAGCAAAAGTGCCTGAAGAACTATGGATGGAGTTTCAGAACATTGTATAGGAAGCAGTGATCAAAACTCTCTCAAAGAAGAAATGCAAAAAGGCAAAGTGGTTGTCTGAGGAGGCTGTACAAATAGCTGAGGAAAGATAGGAAGCAAAAGGCAAGGGAGAAACAGAAAAATATATGCAACTGAATGCAGAGTTCCAGAGAATACCAAGGAGAGATAAGAGGACCTTTTCAATGAGCAATGCAAAGACATAAAGTAAAACAATAAAAAAGGAAAGACTAGAGATCCCTTCAAGAAAACTGGAGCTATCATGCAAGGTTAGGCATGATAAATGACAAAAAAGTAAGGATCTAACAGAAGCAAAGGAGATTAAGTGACAGGAATACACAGAACTACACAAAATATCTTAATGACCTGGATAACCATGATGGTGTGGTCATTCACCTAGAGCCAGATACTCTGGAATGTGAAGTCAAGTGGGCCTTAGGAAGCATTACTATGAACAAAGTTAGTGGAGGTGATGGAATTCCAGCTGAACTATTTCAAATCCTAAAACATGATGCTGGTAAAGTGTTGTACTCAATATGTTGGAAAATTTGGAAAACACAAATGTGGTCATAGGACTTGAAAAGATATTTTCATTCCAATCCCAAAGAAGGGCAATGCCAAAGAATGTTCATTCAACCAGATAACTGTACTCATTTCACATGCTAGTAGGGTTAGGCTCAAAACTCGTCAAGCTAGGCTTTAGTAGTATATGAACCAAGAACTCCCAGATGTACAATCTGAGTTTAGAAAAGGTAGAGGAACCATAGAAAAAGCAAGAGAATTCCAGAAAAACATCTGCTTCTGCTTCATTGACTATCCTAAAGCCTTTAACTGTGTGGATCACAACAAACTGTGGAAAATTCTTAAAGTGATGGGCATACCATATCTCTTTATCTGTCTCCTCAGAAACCTGTATGTGGATCAAGAATCAACAGTTAGAACCAGACATGGAAAAACTGACTGGTTCAAAATTGGAAAAGGAGTACAACAAAGCACTATGTTCTCACCTTGCTTATTTAACTTATAAGCAGAGTACATCATGTGGAATACCAGGCTGGATGAACCACAAACTGGAATAAAGATTGCCAGGAGAAATTTCAACTGCCTCAGATATGCAGATAATACCACCCTAATGTCAGAAAGTGAAGAGGAACTAAGGAGCCTCTTGATGAGGATGAAAGAGGAGAGTGAAAAGTTGGCTTGAAACTCAACATTCAAAAAACTATGATCATAGCATCTGATCTCACCACTTCATGGCAAATAGAAGGGGAAAATTGGAAGCAGTGACAAGTTTTCTTTTATGGGGTTGTAAAATCACTGCAGAGGGTGACTGAAGTCATGAAATTAAGAGACACTTTCTCTTTGAATGGAAGCTGTGACAAACCTAGACAGTATATTTGCCAACAAAGTTCCATATAGTCAAAGCCATGGTTTTTCCAGTAGTCATATATGGATGTGTGTGTTGGACCATAAAAAAGGCTAAGCACAGACGAATTGATGCTTTCAAATTGTTCTGCTGGAGAAGACTCTTGAGAGTCTCTTGGACTAAAAGGAGAGCAAACCAGTCAATCCTAAAGGAAAACAACCCTGTATATTCATTAGAAGGACTGATGCTGAAGATGAAGCTCCCATAATTTGGCCACCTGGTGTGAAAAGCCAACACATTGGAAATGACCCTGATGGTGGTAAACACTGAAGGCACAAGGAGAAGAGTGAGGCATGGGATGAAATGATTACATAGCATCACCAACTCAATGTACATGAATTTGAGCAAACTCTGGAAGATAGTGGAGGACAAGGAAGCCCAGTATGCTGCAGTCCATGGAGTCACAAAGAATCAGACACGACTTATTGTCTGAACAGCAATCATAATAATACATATTGCATACCAAATATAAAAAATGTATTAATTTCTCCAAAAGTTAGAAAGACAATTTAGCCTTTGTTTTCTAGTATTGAATGACTTCAGCAAGATAAAATAATGTTTAATTCTTCTGAAATGCAATGGTTGAATTTCCATTTTGAACTAAGCTTATAATTTCTAGGCCCTAAGGAAAATATCTAGTAAAATTTAATTATTGATACAGATTTCTGAATATAATGTTATTTTGGAATAATATAAAGTTAGTGGATTTTACTCAAATGGTATAACCCTTCTTTGTTTAGGGAAGTATTATGTGGGTTGTAAATTTTTTCTCCCTTTTTTGCCTCTCCTTCATACTCTTTAACTGTTACTTAACGTTTGCTTTGTGATCATTCTATAGAAGATTAAACAAAGAAAAGAAAAAAGCTAAAAACACAACAACCACTCACTGTTGTATAGTATTTTATGGAGAATATAAGGAAGAGGTGGAAATTATTGGTTGAAATAAAATTTTGAATTTTCTTCGATTTTGATACAAGCTAGTCTCATTATCCATGTCTGCAGATTATCAAATGTCTACCCATTGTTAGAAAGTTAGTTCTATTTCTGAAGAGTATTTCTTCATTCTCTCCCTTTTGTGTCCATATGCTACCCGATTTCAGTCCTCTTCACCACTGTCTAGATGAGGGAAATCTCCTTTTATATAGCTTCCTTGTTTCTAACCTCACTGTAAGTCCCCTTCTAATCTATTCCCAACACTGGAGTGTTCTATCTAATTAAAATCAGACCAGATCATTCCCCTGTTTATCTTATAATAATTCTCATAATCTACAGGTCAAAATCCAAGGTAATATTTTCCATGATTAAAACTCTCCTTTATAATTTAGCCTCTATTTTCTGCATCATCTCTCAACATTTACTTTATAAAAGTCAAAGCCACAGTAATAAAAAACTGTATACAGTTCCCCATGTTTTAGGCTTCTTGTCTCCATGCTTGGGCTTCCCTGGTGGCTCAGTTGGTAAAGAATCCATCTGCAATGTGGGAGACTTGGATTCGATCCCTGGACTGAGAAGACCTCATGGAGAAGGGAACGGCTACCCAGTCCAGTATTCTGGCCTGGAGAAGTCCATGGACTGTATAGTCATGCTCATTGTTGCAGAATTAACAAATCACTCAGGTACTCTCATGCCCTTTCTTTCTTGGCTTACTGATTCTTCAAGACTCAGATTCAAGTGGCAGCATCAGAAAGCCTTCCTCAACCATCAAATCCCCAGAGCACCAAGTTGAATTAACTATCCTCTCTATATATAAACATATATAAATACATCATTGTTCTTGTCACTTTGTCTTAAAATTAACTGATTGGCTGTGCTAGTCCCTTAAAATGTAAACCTTTCAAGGACAGGAACTGAGTGTTATTTATCTTCTACCTTCAGAATCTAGTGCTGTTCTTGGCAAAAAGTAAGCATTTCATACGTAAGGATTTTTTTTTTTTTTACGATAGTGAAAGATGTTTATCAGTTTTCACAATCAATAGCAAGACAAAAAATAAAAGATAATTAAATTGCAAGTCATAATGGGAACATGATTAACAACAATATAAATAGTTACATACAATCTTGGGGGTCAACAACTGGGAGTGCATACATATACATGTTTTCATTTGCCCAACCAGTCTATGTCTTTTGGTTGGTGCATTTAATCCAGTTACATTTAGGGTACTTATCCTAGGTAATTATATGAACCTATTACCATTTTCTTAATTGTTTTGGATTTACTTTACTGTAAGTCTTTTCCTCCTCTGGTGTTTTCTGCCTAGAGAAATTCCTTTAGCATTTGTTGTAAAGCTGGTTTGGTGGTGCTGAATTACCATAACTTTTGCTTATCTGGAAAGCTTTTGATTGATTCCTCAAATCTGAATGAGAGTTTTGCTGGGTAGAGTATTCTTGGTTGCAGTTTCTTCCCTTTCATCATTTTAAGTATATTCTGCCATTCTCTTCTGGCTTGTAGAATTTATGTTGATAAATCAGTTGAGAGCCTGAAGGGAGTTCCCTTGTTTGTTATTTGTCATTTTTCACTTGTTGCTTTTAATATTTTAACCTTGTCTTTAATTTTTTTCTGGTTGATTACTATGTGTCTTGATGTGTTCCTTGGATTTTTTGGTTGATTATTTTCTTTCCCATGTGAGAGAATTTTTCAGCTATTATATCTTCAAATATTTTCTCAGGTCCTTTCTCTCTCTCTTCTCCCTTTGGGACCCCTATAAAGTGAGTGTTGGTGCATTTAATACTGTCCCAGAGGTCTCTTAGGCTATCTTCATTTTCCATTCTTTTTCCTGTATTCTGTTCTGCAGCAATGATTTCCACCATTCTCTCTTCCAGGTTATGTATCTGTTCTTCTGCTTCAGTTATTCTATTAATTCCATCTGGTGTATTATTCATTTCTGTTTCTTTTTAGTTCTTCTAGGTTTGTGGTGAACATTTCTCCTGTCTTCTGCATTGTTTGCCTGAGATCCTGGCTCATCTTCACTATCATTACTCTAAATTCTTTTTTTCTGAAATGTTGTCTATCTTCACTTCATTTAAGTTGTTTTTCTGGAGTTTTTTTTTTTTTTTTTTTCTTGTCACTACATCTGAGGCATAATTTTCTGCTTTTTCATTGTGATTACTTTCTATAATATGGTTTTTGTTTTAGCCACTGTGAAACAGTACTTCTTTTTTCTTCTTCTGTCTTCCTCCTGATGGATGAGGCTAAGAGGCTTGTGTAAGCTTCCTGCTGGGAGTGATTGATGATGGGAAAAACTAAGTCTTGCTCTGGTGGGCAAGGCCTTGCTCAGTAAAGCTTTAAACCAATTATTTGCTGATGGGTGGAGTTGCATTCCCTCACTGTTAATTGTTTGGCCTGAGACGAGCCAGCCTTGGGGTCTATAAATTCTATATCTAGGGTTAATGGTGAACTTCATAAGGATTTTACGACAAGGGGGGCTTTCCTGGCCTGATGATGCCAGTGTCCCCACCCCTGTGGTGAGCCCCTGCAAACCCACACCTCCACAGGAGACCCTTCAACACTAGCAGGTAGATTTTGTTCAGTCTCCTGTGGGTTCTGACTATGTGGATCATAACAAACTGGAAAACTCTTAAAGAGATGGGAACACCAGACCATCTTACCTGTCTCCTGAGAAACCTGTATGCAGGCCAAGAAGCAACAGTTAGAACACTGCATAGAACAAATGACTGGTTCAGAATTGAGAAAGGAGTATGACAAGGCTGTTTATTGTCACCCTGTTTGCTTAACTTATGTGCAGAGCACATCATGCAAAATGCCAGGCTAGATGAGCTACAAATTGGAATCAAGATTGCTGGGAGAAACATCAACAACCTCAAATATGCTGAAGATACCACTCTAATGGCAGAAAGTAAAGAGGAACTAAAGAGCTTCCTGATGAGAGTGAAGGAGAAGAGTGAAAAAATCTGGCTTAAAACTCAATATTAAAAAAATTAAGATCATGGCATCCGGTCCCATCACTTCATGGCAAATAGAAGGTGAAAAGGTGAAAGCAGTGACAATTTCCTATTCTTGGGCTCTAAAATCACTGGGGATGGTGACTGCAGACATGGAATTAGAACACAATTGCTTCTTGGCAGGAAAGCTATGAAAAACCTAGACAGTGTGTCACTTTGCCAACAAAGATCCATATAGTCATGTCTATGGTCTTTCCAGTAGTCATGTATGAATGTGAGAACTGGACAACCAAAAAGGCAGAATGCCAAAGAATTGATGTTTTCAAACTGTGGTGCTGGAGAAGACTTTTGAGAGTCCATTGTAAAGCAACGAGATCAAACCAGTCGATCTTAAAGGAAATCAACCCTGAATACTCTTCGGAAGGACTAATGCTGAATCTTCAATAATTTGGCCACCTGAGGGAAAGAGCCAGCTCATTGGAAAAGACCCTGATACTGGGAAAGCTTGAAGGCAGGAGGAGAAGAGGGCAGCAAAGGATGAGACGGTTGGATGGCATCACTGATTCAATGGACATGAACTTGGGCAAACTCCAGGAGATGGTGAGGGACAAGGAAGTCTGGTGTGCTACATTTCACGGGGTTGTAAAGAGTTGGACATAACAGTGACTGAACAACAACCTGGGGACTCACTGCTCCTTTCCTCTGGGTCTTGGTGTGTGTAAGATTTTGTTTGTGCCCTCCAAGACTAGAGTCTCTTTTTCTTCCAGTCCTGTGGAAGTCCTATAATCAAATCCCTCTGGCCTGCAAGGCTGGATTCCCTGTGGATTCTCAGTCCCTTTATAGATCCCCAGGATGGTAATCCTGACATGGGGTTCAGAATCTTCACATCATTGAGAGAACTTCTTTGGTATTATGGGTATGGGATTTGATTTTATTATGATTGCACCCTTTTCGCAGTCCCAAGTTATATCTGAGAATATTTTGATTACTACTGAAAATATTTCCAACACAATGTTAACTTTCTCAGTTATACTGAACTTGTTAAACTTACTTCTGCTTTGAAGCTCAACTGCCAGTTGTCTTTCAAGGTTTTCTCTAATTTCTCTCTCTCTATAGAGCTCCATTCGCAGTTCCTTTTTTTCTTGTTGAATCTGCTTCTCTTGAATGCGAGCATTATCCAAAGCCACTTTCAGTAAACCCTGTCAAAGTACAGCAAATGACATACAGTTCATCTTATCTGTTTTAATTTCCCAAATGTGAAATAATTGATGTAAGTGCTAATGTCTTGTATTACATTTATTTTGTTTATAGAAATATTGTTGACCTGAATGTTGGTCAACAGAGTCTCCACAGAGGACAGACTATCAGCAAAAATGAATGGTCCAGGGAATCCAGGAGGCAATGCCTGCCCAGGAGTCAGTTGGATCTTGTCCAAGGGTGACTTCATCATTGGAATTTGAACAGGTACCTCTTCTGTAAAAAACAAAATTAATATCAGAAGGTTCATAAACTAATAGCTCAATTTTTTCACTATGTTTCCTCCACTTCTAATAGCATCTATAAAGAGTTTGTTTCTACAGCTAACTGATGGAAAACTCATAGTTGGAAGCCATACCTATTTTCCACCTAAATCTAATTTCTCAAAAATAAATGTTCCAGGAAAGAATCTGTGAAAATGAAGCAACATTTACTACTAACTGGCATAAAGTTTTTTAAAACAAATTTAAGATATATTCATTACTATCTATAAGTTAAATGATCCAATCATTTCTTAGTAAAACATAAATCACTTTATATTTTTCTCTTTAAATGTATCTACATATCTATGTCTATATTCATCCATCTCCATGTTTTAACACATTTATTGGAGTATAATTTACATATAATAAAATTCACCTTTTTCAATGTATGCATCACTAATTTTTACATTGCACAACCATTACCAAAACTCTATTTCAGAGCACTTCATTCACCTCCAAAATAATCCTTATGCCCATTTGTATTAATCTCCTTTCCCACTTCAAGCCTCTGACAACTGCTAATCTAATTTTTGTTTCTACAGGATTGCCTTTACTAGGTATTTACATAAATAGAATCATACAGTAAGTGGTCTTTTTGTCTGTCTTTTGCTTAGCATATTTTTTTGAGGTTAACCTATGTTGTGGCATGTATCAGTGGATTTTTTTTCCTTTCTATTGCTGAAAAGTTTTCTATTTCGTGGATATATTACTTTGTGTTTAATCATTCACTAGTTTAGAATCTGGACTGTTTTCCAGTTTACCTCTTATTTTGAAGACTATTTCTTATGAAAAGAATAATAACCTATGTTGTAAAGCCACAAAGTGTATATTTTCTGTTCTTTTATTTGTATATTAATTTCTCCTACACACTCATGACTTTAATGAGATTCCTTTAAAGCTTCATATGAAGAGACAGAAATAGAATTTTTGTCTAATAAAATATTTCAGATTTGTTTGGCACAGATACATCTAATTACAAAAGGAATCTCCTGTTACTTTGAGAAGCTAACTAATTGACTATCTACTTGAATTCTGGTTGAAAATCTTTTGTGTGAGATATATGAACCAGTTAGCAAAATTTTCTCTACAATTAGAAATTGGAACTTTTTTGACATATATAAAAACACACTGCTACAGAGGTAATCATGGAAAGTAATCAAAGTCTGATATTCTTAAATGGCTACAATAGCAGTGTACAGTGCATTGAATCACAGCACCTCAAACAAAATTATTCTATTCACCACAGTTTCTTTATTTCAGTAACTGAGCACACAGAAACTTTGAAAATATGCATCTCTCTAGTCATAAAAATTTTCAGTGACCCTATATATTTTGAGACTTATTCAAAAAAACAAAAAAACTAGACTTGAATCTAGACTAGAAATCTAGAATTTTCACATGGTTTGAAAACAAAACTCTAGCTATTGGTTCTGGTCCTTGTAAGGATAGGAATATGGGTTTGTCATAGTCCTCATTTTTCAATTGCCCAAGCAGCCTATATACTTAGTGTGCAGAGTCTTGAACCCCATTGAATTCACAGTCATCATGGTTTGCTGTGGGATTTCCGGTGTGGAAACCTGTGGCATACAATTGTGGGAACCTCTGTGGGATTACTTAATGGGATAGCATTATCTCTGAATAAAGTACTCTTATGTAGATCACCGTTACAATTTCTAATTTTCTAAAGCCTATAGAGATAAAAATGCAAACAATTATTTGAGAGAATAAAGTTTCACATTATTTGAATCCAAAATGTTACAGGGCATTTGAATACTGGTTTTAAAGAATTCAATAATATGCATAAAATAAACAATGGATTTTCTTTTTGTACAGGAAACTATAAGGAAAATATCTATAGCACTGGCACAGAGACAGAAATATAGATCAATGGAACAAAATAGAAAGCCCAGAGATAAATCCATGCACCTATGAACACCTTATCGTTGATAAAGGAGACAAAAATATACAATGGAGGAAATATAAATTCTTTTAACAAGTGGTGCTGGGAAAACTGGTCAACCACCTGTAAAAGAATGAAACTAGAATATTTTCTAACACCATACACAGAAATAAACTCAAAATGGATTAGATCTCTAAATGTAAGACCAGAAAAAAACTCTTAGAGGAAAACATAGGCAGAACACTCTCTGACATAAATCGCAGCAAGATCCTCTATGACCCACCTCCCAGAGTAATGGAAATAAAAACAAAAATAAACAAATGGGACCTAATTAAACATAAAAGATTTTGCACAATGAAGGAAACTATAAGCAAGGTGAAAAGGCAACCTTCAGAATGAGAGAAAATAATAGCAAATGAAACAACTGACAAAGAATTAATCTCCAAAATATACAAGCAGCTCAATACCCCAGAAAAATAAACGACCCAATCAAAAAGTGGGCCAAAGAACTAAACAGACATTTCTCCGAAGAAGACATACAGAAATGCATACAGAGAAGTGCAAATCAAAACCACGAGGTACCATCTCACGCCAGTCAGAATAACTGCCATCAAAAAGGCTACAGGAAAAAAAAAAAAAAAAAAAAAAGGCTACAGAAAATAAATGCTGGAGAGGGTGTGGAGAAAAGGGAACCCTCTTACATGTTGGTGGGAATGTAAACTGGTACCGCCACTATGGAGAACAGTGTGAAGATTCCTTAAAAATCTGGAAACAGAACTGCCAGCAATCCCACTGCTGGACATACACACCGAGGAAACCAGAATTGAAAGAGACACGTGTACCCTAATGTTCACCGCAGCACTGTTTACAATAGCTAGGACATGGAAGCAACCTAGATGTCCATTGGCAGGCGAATGGATAAGGAAGTTGTATATATACACAATGGAATGTGACTCAGCTCTAAAAAAGAATTCATTTGAGTCAGTTCTAATGAGGTGGATGAAACTAGAGCCTATTATACAGAGTGAAGTAAGTCAGAAAGAGAAACACCAATACAGTATATTAGCACATATATATGGAATTTAGAAAGGGTAATGATGGGTAGGGTAATGATGACCCTATATATGAGACAGCAAAAGAGACACAGATGTAAAGAACAGTCTTTTGGACTCTGTGGAGAAGGCGAGGGTGGGATGATTTGAGAGAACAGCATTGAAACATGTATATTACCATATGTGAAATAGATGCCCAGTCCAAGTTCGATACATGAAACAGGGCACTCAAAGTCATTGCAGTGGGACAACCCAGAGGGATGGGGTGGGGAGGGAAGTGAGAGAGGGGCTCAGAATGGGGGGACATATGTGGCTGATTCATGTCAATGTATGGCAAAAACCACCACAATATTTTAAAATAATTATCCTCCAATTAAAATAAATATTTTTTAAAAGGAACGTATTCCCAGGCATCGCTTTTTAGTAAAACTGACAAATAATATTTTGAACCTAAATGCTTGATGTATGTGTTTTATAGAACTTGCTTATAAATTAACCCTAACCTCTTACAGAACTTGTCTTTCTTCCTTCCTTCTCTCCCTCCTTCCTTCCTTCCTTTCTTCCTTCTTTGTCAGGAGCAGCTTTGGAAGAGGCAAAGTATTCCAGAGAGAATGAACACAAATTCTGTGAACTATTTCAACTACAAGGTTTGAACATTGGAAGTATCTTATTAAAAATCTAATTTATAAAATATGTCTTATGCAGCAGCTGTAATGTCTCAAAAGCTTATTTCTCAACAACTAATGAAGCAGTATTATGCTTTATTTATTGAAGTCTTTATTTAGCTAGCATTTTGTCTTTTGCATATGAGTGCATAAAGTGGATAGACAGAATGACTTCACAATGATTTATCAATATTAATGGTAATTAGGGAGTTTCAACATATTTATATTGATGTTTATAAATCTTCAAGATGAATTTATGTAGCCTGGTAGAAGATTTTTTTTTTACAAAATGAATGACTACAAAGTTAGAATGTTGACTTCCTGATGATTCATAGATAACATAAGGTTTCTCCTGAATAAATATTTTGTATCAGAGCAGAGTTCTTAAAAATATCGGTTATTTGTCATGTCTTACTCTACACACACATGTAACCTCAGTGGTCAGAATCTGAGGAGTATTCTATTAATAAAAATCTGAAAAGGAAAGGAGTACATTAAGTATGCATAAAACAACATTAAAACTACATTAAAATCACTAGAAATCTTCTATTTGGAGATTAATGAAATTCCATTAAATTGGCTGAAAGGAAAATTACTATTGACTATGAAGACAGGTTGCATGGTCTATGGTTTGTAATGTTGCTGTACAGTAGATTGAAGTTTCAAAATGGTATTACTCTTCTTTAAAGAGATAGACACAGCTGAATTAGGTGCTGCTTGCTGCAGTGAGGATCAAATGCAAAAAGAATCATATTTCATCAGACCTAGTCAACACCAGGAAAATAAATAGAAATATAAGAGATATGCAGGCAATGATTCATTTTGATAATCTGGCCCAAGAGAGACACATAGAGACAGCACACAGATCTAAGCTTCTACTAAAAGACAAATAGGACACAGAGGGTGGGAACTGAGATGACAGTAGAGCAGAGATCACATCGATTTTCAGCAGCAGTTTTCACATGGATGACATAACCCTGGACTCTATTTGGCCCATTGTTCATATCCTACCTGTCCCACAAGCAATATATTTCCTAGTCCTAGAAAAGGGCAATAAAGAAGAAGGATTCTACTTATGACTTCTTATGATTAAGTTTCTGTGCAAACCAAACATGCTTTTCCTGACCAAGGTCATAGTGCATGTTAAGGTCCATAATAGTCAAAAACTAGTTGAAGTGTATTATATTTTGGTGTGTATACATGAAAACTGTCAAAGCATTCATCATTTTTTTTTCTGATTTAAATCACAGGCTACAAAAATGAATGATCTGAGTAGCACTTACATTTTCCTCAGAATTTGAATAGATGTACTTTTATGTAGGAATTTATTAGGCAGGATTGGAAAATCCTAATTGGCAATGAAATTAAATATGGGCAAGTACAAGAAATATTTACTGTTAGTGAAATAAGAGAATCTCTTTGTAATCCAGAGAGAAAGAGTTTTGATTGAGCAATTTTATTTAAAAGGCTAGTGTTCAAGATACATGTATTAAGATATTTAGCAACATATACGATGCAATGGCATAAATTAAAAGATAAAGATAGAACTACTGCTATCTAGCTGAGGATATGAGCAACGCTTAAATTTATTGAAGCAAATTGGAGACTACTTTTATTGAACGTGTTTGTTAAACCTGCCATACTTTGCAATAGCACTTGGAAATTCATTTAGAGAACAAGCTGTTAATTTTAATATCTTACTTTTAGGGCCCAGATGAATAGATATAAAAGTTGACAAGAAGTTTATTTATAGAAAAAAATATAAACATATGTTAAATGCCCAGGATGGAAAATTCATTCTAAAAATTAAAGTCAAGGATGCTGGACACTTTCTACTTGACTCTAGTGTTTTTTCACTTTTCATGGGGTTAAGTGTTTCTTCTTTCCTCTAGGTTTTGAGGATCATGATATAGGAATAGAAATTGAACACAGCTGAATCACTTAGCAGTGGAAAAATGCAGCCACCTACCAGGTTATCAGTTTCCATTCTTTAACAAATAAAGTAAATTTCACTATTTGATTTGAGAGCTTTCCCCTAAATAGAGCTAGCCCAGGGGACTCTCTTTTGTTGGTGTCATTAGTATTACATTTGGCACAAGCAAGACACCTGCTTCCCTCTTCCAAAATGAGGAATAATAACAACAACAAAATGACCAACTATTGTGAAATGATCTGACCTGCATGAATATGAGGTCATGGTCTGAGTTGAACAATGACTCAAGTGTTGCCATCATTAAATTTGAAAAGAAAAATTTGATTCCCAAATTGTTATATTTCTTTAGGGAATAAAAAAAATAATAATGCTGATAAATGAAAACAGAAAGTAAGTAGCAAAGGAATGAAGGGTCACCAGCCTGAGAAAGTGAGGCAGAATACTTTTAAACCAATTATGGCCCTGTATTGCTCTAGATGCTTAGATTAGCAATGTGTAAAAACAGACTCCCTTTATAAATGATTAATTAGAAATAAATCATCTTTCAGATAAAATAGTATGCTGATAATAAATATTATATTCAGTGAAGGGTTTGGAGGAAGTATGATACTCAGTCCCTGTCATTAAGAAGCTGACACATTATTTTGGAAAAAAGTAAACAAGTTATAGAAGTGTACAATTATGTGTGAAATCATGTGACATAGATTAAGTGCCCCTGTGAGTTCAAAGAATGAGAGATCACTGTGGTCTGGAGTAAGTACTCAAATTAACCTATTGACTCTAGTTGAAAAGTGTTCCCAGTGTCCTTAGAATAAAGTCCCATGGAACTTCTCTAGGTTATTAAGTGTCCCAATAAGAAAAAGTTTCCTTGCTCAAACTAGTGTTGAAAAAATTGGTTTGAACAGTATTAAACAGTTTTCTTTAAAGCAAGAGCTGCCAGATAAATTACAGGGTGCCCAGTGAAATTTGAATTTCAAATAAACAACAAATTATTTGTTTACTATACTAATAAGTATGCTAAAACATTCTATGGGACATCCTTATGCTAAACAATGATTTGCTTAGCTGAAATTAAATTTTACTGAGCACATTGTTTTCATTTTTATTTGCTAAATCTATTAAAACAGAACATATCAGAACCTTTAAAATGCTAATTATAATATTAACGCAGTTACAAGTTAAAACAGATAGTTGAGACCATAGTGACAAAGACTAATATATGCTAGAACTGGACTTTCTATGTTTGCAGTACTGCTCTGTGATTTGCTAGTCCCTGGAAAATTTCCTTAATCTTTCTGTGCCTCAATTTATTCACCTGTAAAGTTAAGATAATAATAATAATTATATTATAGGGTTGTTATAAATATTAATAAAGTAATATTTGTAAAGTTATTCAAAGTAAAGGCAATACATGTGTTTGTTAAATAAATTGTTTATTGAAAATTACCAGGAATGGAAGAGGAGACTACAGTAATGTATTTGACCAACTAAGCATCCACTAACACCTCATGAAATGACATGTTGAAAAAATCCTCTTTTGGTGATAGTTGGATGAGCCTGGCTTCACCCTAAATTAGGCCAATGTTATTTTCTCAGTTATCAAAGGTCTGAGAAAACTTCCTAATCCAAGACCAGTGGTTCTCAGCTGGGAGCAGTTTTCCTGCCCAGAGGACAGCTGGCAGTACCTGGAGACATTCTTAACTGTCAAAACTGAGGAGATAGGGGTGTGTGCTACTGGCATCTAATGGTAGAGGCCAGGGATGCCCAGCCCCCTCCTCCATCCCCATCAAATAATTATCTGGCCCAATTGTCAATACTGGTTGAGAACCAGAACTGTTTCAAAATTATATAGGAAAATCTCAATGAATGAACAGTTAACTAGATTTCCCTTTCTGTACTAAACTTCTAGAGAGTTTAATATGCTTAATAAGACAATAAGTTCAAGTCAGTGATTTAGAACTAACACATAGTTTACATGGTATGTTTTAGAGTTCTTAGACATTTAATTTCAGGTTCCTGATTTCAGTTCTTTGCTCAAATATCACCTTATTAGTGAAACTTATGCCAAACATCTGATTTAACATTGCAGCCTAAACCCCATTTCCATCCCCTTTACATGATTTTCCTATAAAATTGATCACCACTTAATATACAATAACTTATTTATTTGCTATTTTTGTTACATGTTTCAAGGATTCCCAGCTAGCTCAGTTGTAATGAATCTGCCTGCCAATGCAGGAGACATGGGTTCGATCCCTGGATCAGGAAGATCCCCTGGAGGAGGAAATGGCAATGCATTCCAGTATCCTTGCCGGGAAAATTCTATGGACAGAGGAGCCTGCTGGGCTACAATCTGTGGTGTCGCAAAGAGTTGGACATGACTGAGCATGCATATGGTGGCAGTGGTTACATTTCATTTTATTACAGTATACTCTCCATAAGAGTGGGGACCTTTTCCTGTTTTTAATTTTCCTATTGCTGTCTATCTGGTATTTATTAACTAACAGGCATCTACAACAGTTGTAATGATTTTGAATACATACCAATAATCTTAAACCATGAGGTAAGACTTCTGATCATCAGATTTATTCCTTTTTTTCCCTTTCTATTTAAAAAGGTAATATAGTACATGAATACATAATTTTAAAAGCTTTTTTTTTGTACAAATATGTGGTGAAAGGAAGGAATAAATAGAGGACTTAAGTAGAGTTTCTTGTCAACTCTCAGTCTCTCCAATAGAATAAATAATTATTATAGTCTACAGATGTTATGGACTTCCCTGTTGGCTCAGATGGTAAAGTGTCTGCTTACAAAGAGGGAACCCGGGTTCGATCCCTGGGTCAGGAAGATCCCCTGGAGAAGGAAATGGCAACCCACTCCAGTAATTTTGCCTGGAAAATCCCATGGACAGAGGATCCTGGTAGGCTACAGTCCATGGGGTCGCAAAAAGTCAAACACAACTGAGCAACTTCACTTTCATAGATGTTATGATAAACTGAAATTTTGCAATTTCCAAAAACAGTTGATATAGTTATCAAAATATGCCTACTCTATATTTATTGAATCAGTCTGCATATCCTAGTCCTTTGAGGACTAAAAAGAGTAATAATATATACACATTTTTCTCTCATCTTTGAGATGTATTATTGTATTAAAGCAAATCTGACTGATTTTTTGAAGTACATCTGTATTTTCTAGAACACAGAAACAGAAAAAAGCTGAGGACTTGGAATAGAAAGAAATTTCATACAGAGAATAGAATTTGATCTAAAAACTGCAAGATAGACAAGAATTTCCAATATACAATCAAACAGCACCAGAGGCATGTACAAATCTCTGCTTCAGAAAACAAGCCCAGTTACCTCTGTGAAAAAGGCTGCAAAGGGGAGAACATAAAATGAGTGGGAAGTTAATATATGAGTCTGCATTAGAAACTGGCAAACAGGAGGCAGGTGTGGTCATAGAGGTAAAGTGGGAAGGAAGCTGATGCTTTAAAGAGATGTGTTTAGGAAAAATGGGGGAGAGAGCACATATTTCCATCAATCAGTTGATCCTTCCAGGTGATAATGTTTCATTGCCCTGGCTTATCTGCAAAATAGCCTCAGGGTTCTAATATAACCCTGCTTTTAAACACTTACTGGAGGTTCAGTCATCTAGCTGACTGCAGATGCTATAAAGCAGATTTTTCATTTTGCTTCCCTGCCAGGAAATGTGCAATCATTTCCATCAACCAGGGAGGAAAATTCTCTTCTTAATCTGGCACAAATCAGGAATAAGAATTTACTGCTCTGATCTGGCAGTCCTGCTAACTTTAAAATCACTGCTTCCCCGCCCCCCCCCACCTTAGTTAACATGTCTAAGTAGATCAGTGGAAGGTACAGGGGAACAACTTATTAATCCAGTACCTTAACAGCAGTGGTTTGTAAACTTTATCATGCATTAGAATGTCCTAAAGTTCTTTAAAAAATCATTTCCAACTCCCAAATTTTCTGATTCAGTAAGTTTAGGGTAGGGCCTAGCAACTGGAATTATTAAGTGCCCAGCTGATGTTCCTGCTGTGGGGATCACAGTTTGAGAAACCACTGAACTATATAAAAGTCAATTTTGCTACATTTAAAGATGATTAATATTGCTTCTTATTACAATAGCTTTTAAAAATACTGGCCTTTACCACTTTAAGAAATTTCAAAATGATACCAAATTTTAAACATGTATTTCCACAGCCTCAAGAAATTGTATAAAATTAGAGACACATCAACTAGACTGCTCTACAGACTTAGAGATTATGAAGACCAATTTACACGGCACTAAAAAAAAAGTGTATTATGAAGCCTATTTGTAACAAAGGATCAGGAAACAACAGTTCAAAAAAAGTGAGTCTACATGGGTAAAAGCAAAATACTTTTCCAAGAATGAATTTAACATAAGCAACAGTTCAGTATGGAAAACAGCAGTTATATGGATTAATCCTTGGGTATTATTTCATTGTATTTGTGAAAGGTAGAAATTGGATATTTTCATAGGATTAAAATGAAAAATTAAAGATGATTTAAAGTTAGAATGACACTGTCATTTGAATTACAATGACATTTTGGCAAGAACAGTCTATGTGATGGATTATAATTTGTCACCTTCTATAAATTCTGTAATGAGGAATATGTAGATAATTATATAGGTTTGACATTTATATTGACACAATCACTAATAACTCTGCAATTATACCCACTTATGGCTTTATACTTTTGATGTTACCACAGTACCAATGATATAAAATTGAAAACATTCTTTTATTCATTAAGTATCTTTCTCTTCTCTCCATTCCTCTCTCTGTGTCTCTCTCAGACTTAGAAAAATGTATGCACAAACATTGAAGAGAATATATATTGATCTTTCTGTTTTAGCTAGTAAATAAAAAAATAAACTGAGGCATCATATTTTTATAATAGAAAACAATTAAGAGGTTTTTTTTAATAGATGAGTCTTGAAATCATAATCACAACACTATTGTAAATCTAGCCAGTTCAAAATCATGCCAATCAGTTCAGTTCACTTCAGTTCAGTTCAGTCACTCAGTCGTGTCTGACTCTTTTTGACCCCATGGACTGCAGCATGCCAGGCCTCCCTGTCCATCACCAACACCCGGAGCTTGCTCAAACTCATGTCCATTGAGTCAGTGATGCCATCCAATGATTTCATCCTCTGTCATCCCCTTCTCTTTCTGCTTTCAATCTTTCCCAGCATCAGGGTCTTTTCCAATGAGTCAGTTCTTCGCATCAGGTGGCCGAAGTATTGGAGTTTCATCTTCAGCATCAGTCCTTCCAATGTATATCCAGGACTGATTTCCTTTAGGATTGACTGGTTTGATCTCCTTGCTGCCCAAGGGACTCTCAAGAGTCTTCTCTGACACCACAGTTCAAAAGCATCAATTCTTCAGTGCTCAGATTTTTTTATGGTCCAATCATTTAATTATTTTACAAAACTGAATTTTCTTTAAAATAAAATTTAATTACTGGAGCAAAACACAGCAATTTTTACATTTTTAAAAAAATTTTCTGTGTAATGTTGTCATTAAGACCATCAAAACTGTTGCTTCTCCTTTGGAAATCTCTGAAGTTTTGTCAAAGAAGCAAGTATCCATTAATAATGCTCAGTTCAACAATCTTCACCAAATGCATAATCCTATTTTTAGATAGTGCCTATTGCCATGAGAGCTTATACCATCTGCCGAACAAATTCTTTTAGGAAAATTATGTAAATAAATGATAACAATAATAATAAAAAAATAATTCATAAGATATATCCAAGGAAGCAAGGAGGGCTAAACATCATCAACAGAACAAGTAAATATGCCATTTTCTTTCATGTTTCACATTACCTCTTCCTCAACTATGTTTCTAGTTAGGTTGTATGGCTTATTTCAATTTTACTCACTTCTATTTCAACATTCACATCTAACATTGTGATTTTTATCAGAAGCATTTATTGAGTACTCATTTGTACATGGTATTGTGGTGCCAATTAAAATGAGTTCACATATTTACAAATTGAAAAGGATTGCAGTGATTTCGTTTAATAATTATATTAGAAATCTCAATTACAAAATTTTCACAAATGTATCATTCAGGGTAACTTCAATAGTTATTCAAAGGTTAATCACCAGATATACCACTTTCTTATTTTAATTCCTTTCTTTCCTGAAATGTATGCTTCTGCTGTTTTACTTAAAACACAACAAAGTTGCCTGAATCTGTGTCTTGGAATGTCATATCTCTTAACTTCAATGGCCTTTATTGTAGAATAGGAAGAATTACCTGAGAAGTGTTTGTGGGAGGTTTAAGTGGGAAAACAAACGTGGAAGCACATAGCACTGTACATAGCATATGAGGTGAAAAAGTGAAAGTGTTAGTCGCTCAGTCATGTCCAGCTCTTTGTGACCCCATGGGCTGCAGCCCGCCAAGCTCTTCTGTCCATGAAATTCTCCAGGCAAGAATATGGGAGTGGATAGCCATTTCCTTCTCCAGAGAATCTTCCTGGCTACAGTCCATGGGGTCACAAAGAGTAGGAGACAACTGAGCACGTGTGTGTGTCTGTATCAGTCAGTGAGTCAGTTCAGTTGCTCAGTCATGTCTGACTCTTTGCGACCTCATGGATTGCAGCACTCCAGGCCTCACTGTCCAACACCAACTCCCAGAGTTTACTCAAACTCATGTCCATTGAGTTGGTGATGCCATCCAACCATCTCATCCTCTGTCATCCTCTTCTCCTCTCGCCTGCAATCTTTCCCAGCATCAGGGTCTTTTCAAATGAGTCAGTTCTTAGCATCAGGGGGGCAAAGTATTGGAATTTCAGCTTCAGTATCAATCCTTCCAATGAATATTCAGGACTGATTTCCTTTAGGATGGACTGGTTGAATCTCCTTGCAGGATATATATATATATATACACACTATTAAAAGCACATGACATAAAGCACATGACATGCATGATCTAAATTACTTTAATACTACACAAACTGATCAGAACTACCCAGGTAATTTCTTAGCTCTCAACATCCAGTGACAGTTTAGGTTCCTCCATTTTTCTCCATTTTCTTTACTTATCTGATCCAAAATTTATACATACTCATAATCAATGATATTTCCTCTGAGAAAAAAATATGTTTTTAAGGTTTACTTTGCACAAAGCCCAACAAAAAACAGTAGTTTATATTAAGTGTAATTCTCTAAAATTTTCTGTATCTATGAATGTACAAATATTATGAATTCATCCAGAGGAAACATGTAGTGAGAACAAATGGAAATAAAAACAAAATTAAGAACCAATATATTATATATTTAATTATTAATATCTTGTAAATGTAAAATGAAGCAGGGCAAAAGCTAACAGACTATTGTCAGAGGACACACTGGTTATAGTAAACACTTTTCCAATAACCAAAAAGACAGCTCTAAAAATTGACATCACCAGATGATCAATATTGAAATCAAATTGATTATATTCCTTGCAGTCAAAGATGGAGAAGCTCTATATAGTCAGCAAAAAAAAAAAAAAAAAAAAAA
>NC_057419.1:76205548-76210724 GCF_019320065.1 Cervus canadensis
GCCTTGGAATACAAAATGAAGCAGGGCAAAGGTGGAAGGAGTTTAGCCAAGAGAATGCCCTGGTCATAGGAAATATTCTCTTCCAACAACACAAGAGATAACTTTACACATGGACATCACCAGATGGTCATTTCAAAATCAGATTGGTTATACTTTTCACAGCAGAAGACTGAGAAGCTCTATACAGTCACCAAAAACAAGACCAGGAGCTGACTGTGGCTCAGCTCACAAGCTCCTTCTTTAGGTATGGGAAATTTTTAGCTGTAATTTTATCAAATATATTATCAATGCCTTTCTCTCTATCTTGCCCTTCCGAGGAACCAGAATGTTGGTACACTCATTGTTATTCAAAGATTTTTTATACTGTACTCACTTTGCTTTTTTTTTTTTTCTTTCTGCTGTTCCCTTTGGATGATTCCCATTATTCTATCTTCTAGATCACTTATGTGTTCTTGTATATCAGCTAGTCTGCTCTTAATTTCTTCTAGTGTGTTTTTCATTTTAGTTATTGTATTTTTCATTCTGACTGGTTATTTTTATTTCCTAGTTTCTTATTAAAATTCCTACTGAATTTTAAATTATTTTCCCTAGTTCAGTTAGCATACTTATAATTAATGCCTTGGATTATTTACCTGGTAAGTTATTTGTTTCTATTTCATTATTTTATTTTTCAGGGTTTTTGTTAATGTTGTTTTTTCAGTTGAAACCAATTCATCCATCATTTCACCTTGCTTAACTTTCTATGTCTCTATGAAGTTAGGTAAAATATTTGCTTGATGAGGTCTTGAAGGTTGTCCTTATGTGGGAACATCCTGATACTCTCTGCTTGTGCCCAGTAGCTTTGGTGGGAGAGTTGGATATGATATGAACATGAGTCATGTTTTTGTTTTTCCCAGGGTGTTCTGGCAGCTCTTGCCTTGGTAGAAGGTGAAGCTGGGGCTTCCCCTCTCTTTAGTGGCTGTCATTGCACTAGTAGGTTTAGGGGAAAGTTTCAAGCTGCTGGATCAGAAGTCCTGAGGTTTAGGTCTGAACTTACTCTGTTCCCTTCAAGTATATGCTCTCTCTCTTCCCAGTTCTAGTCCCCTTGAGCCTGAGGGAACCACTGCTGGAGCAATAGATGCTGATGTGGTGTCTCATGTTGCATGGCCTGTAACAGTCAAGCTGCAGACAAGACAGGGTTATTTTTGAATCACTGCCTTGGTAAGCACCTACAATGGCTGCCCTGCCAACAGGCCCCTTTGTCCTTCACAACCAATCTATACCATTGACCTCTGGTGCCTCTACTCTTGTGTAGAACTGTGCTTCAGAGTAGTCAGGGTCTGTGTGGGCTGTCAGTATGTGTTAGGGCTTGGGCTGTGTAAGTTCCACCACAGAGGTTGGGCTGCTTCTGATGTATTCCCTTTGTAAGTGTCAATAATGGCTGATCTCATCACAGGTATTAAAAAGCAGAGACATTACTTTGCCAACAAAGGTCCGTCTAGTCAAGGCTACAGTTTTTCCAGTGGTCATGTATGGATGTGAGAGTTGGACTATAAAGAAAGCTGAGCGCCTAAGAATTGATGCTTTTGAACTGTGGCGTTGGAGAAGTCTCTTGAGAGTCCCTTGGACTGCAAGGAGATCCAACGAGTCCATCCTAAAGGATATCAGTCCTGGGTGTTCATTGGAGGGATTGATGTTGAAGCTGAAACTCCAATACTTTGGCCACCTGATGAGAAGATCTGACTCATTTGAAAAGACCCTGACATTGGGAAAGATTGAGGGCAGGAGGAGAAGGGGACGACAGAGGATGAGATGGTTGGATGGCATCACCGACTCGATTGACATGGGTTTGGGTGGACTCCGGGAGTTGGTGCTGGACAGGGAGGCCTGGCGTGCTGTGGTTCATGGGGTCGCAAAGAGTCGGACAGAACTGAGCGACTAAACTGAACTGAACATCCTTCTTATACACGACTTTGGGTCTTAATCACTTCTTTGTCCACAGCTGAGCTCTTTTCTTGGTCACATAGCTCTTGCTCCAGTGTGGATCTGCAAAATGAAGAAGCAGAACTAGCCCTCTCTCTTGCCTCAAGCTGGGGCATGTGCCAGTGTAGTTACAGGAAACCAGTCAGCCACCTGTGCAGTTTTAATCTGACCTCTGCCGTCCCTTCAGCAGCAAGTTTATGTGTGTGTGTTCCTCACTAGCAGGGTTCAAACTTCCCACAGCCCTCCTATTACTCCCACCAGGACTAGTCCTCCAAATAACCAAGGGGACTCATCTTTCCTATGTCAGATCCCAGAACTCAGTTGCCCAATATGTGGCTTGAACTGCTCACTCCCCGGGGAGAATATCCACATGCTTCATCTTGCTCTCCTTCTGAATCCCCTCCCTGGGGCACAGGTTCCAATCTGCTCCTCATTTATCTGCCCTTCCTATCTTATTATGTGTGTATCTTTCTTGCAGCCTTGCTTGTACAGGAGTCCTTCTCTCAGTTTCCAGTTTTCAGTGAGAATTCTTCCACATTGAGATGTATTTGTGTTGTGTTTGTGGAGGGAGGTGAGTTTCACATCCTCTTACTGGACCATTTTGATCTCCTCACTGTATGATAGTGGAGAATATTTGCATACATATGCAAACACACATATACTTGCATTTCCTGTTCACAAATATGGAAATGAAATTTATGAGACCTGAACAGGGACAACATATAACAGTGAAGAACTTAATTTTTAAATAACTTATAAAAAATTGAAAAAGCTTGTAAACAAAAACATATGCTGCAAAATTCAACTTTCCAAATCCTGAATTTAGGATTTGACTCTCTTTGCTTCTAAGTTAAACTCTAACTCTACTACCATGAGGGATGCATAGGTCATTTTTCCCTACTTTAACTCATGTCAACCTTATGAAAGCATACATAGCACACTGGATATGTAAAATGTCAATCTTCTTTGCTAAATTATAGTCATTAAACAATACCTTCGGTGGAAAGAATAAACATGATGCAGAGGGAAAATGCAATTTTTGGCTTTGTTTTGGTAAACATTGTAATGTTACAAATTGGCAGCCAAATTATTCACTATCATTTTAGCACACAGTTTGCATTGCACTTAAAATCTTTTTAAATTAATGAACAAAGTCTGAGAAAAATGAAGGAAATTAAAAAGGATTTGAAAAGAAAAAAGAAAAACAAACAAACAAACAAAAAAAAAGGATTTGAACTGTGATCTATATCTATTCTAGCTCTTAAAATTATTTAAATAAGTGCTATGGGAAGCCATTGCCTTTATAAGCCTTTTAAGATATTTACAGCAAAATATTTTTCCCTGCGATTGAATTTTTCAAAGTACTAAACTATTATGGAGAAACATGTTTTTACCAACTTTATGACTCCCTAGACACTACATTCTCTATAAGCACTGGATCTTCTTGGACGTAAACGTTATTGCAAAAAGGCCATGTCATTTGAACAAGGCATATAGCTTTGAAAGTGTATATGCAACATACCCATAGGAATGCCAGTATCACTAGTGTAATACCGTTTTAAGGCCTGCCTTTTATTATGGTAGACCTGAGTAATTTGCTCCAATTTTATATCTCTATTTTATTAGGGTATTTTACATCTGTGTAATACTCCTACTACTGCCTGTCTATACTTTCTGGCTTCAGTGGATGGCATGGGATATACTATATAAGAAGACTAAACAGGGAAAGACAGAAGATGTATCTTTATAAGATGTTTTATTTCTTTAGAAAAGTAAATGATAAATATCATCTGGGACCTGAAAATTTGGCCTCTATTACTTTAAATGTTTGGAAGGGTTGACAAAGTTTAAAAAGCTATGAAGTATTTTTAATGGAATATTGCTAACCATAGCGCTACCTTTCTTAATAAGTGGGAAAAATAATACATATTATAAGTGTCCAGATAGCTTAGAGGATGTTGCAAGCAATAATATTATTGATACATTAATGTCAATGCTAGAATAGCATATTGTGTTGCCTTTACTCTCTGAAAGTTTTTTTTTTTTAATTAAATCAGATTTTCTCAGAGACAAGTTAAATTAAATGTTTACTTGGGTTATTAGAACATTCTCCCAAGAAACTGTGATGTAGATTGTGCTTGAAAATACAGGCTAACTATGGCATATTTCATTATATGTTAACATAGGTGTTTTAACTGAAGATAGGATGGATTGCACTGTCAGCAACTATGAGTAGGAAGTAATTTCCAACATTGTATAAAAATACTTTTTTTTAACACTGGAAAAATGCCAAATGGGAGCTAAATGATGGCTGGGAGGTGACAGTCAACATAGAAGGAGTGAGAAAAGTGATTTTTCATACTGATCAATTCAGATTGGGAAAATGACAATCTCTGAGGGAACTAGATAAACACATCTGACCGGAGGATGAACTCATGCTCCTTAAAGTAAACCAAAGGAATATGAAGACAGGTACAGGTAAAATGCAGAAATGGTTGATATATGGTACTAAAATGAATACAATTTCATTGGAATCGAACGTTAGAATGTTGCTACTTAAAGTACTTTATCCAAATAAATGAATCATAAAAACATAGAATTGGAATCTAGTACAAAAGTTTGGGTGATATATTCAAGTCCGATTGCTGTTGTTGTTCAGTTGCTAGGTCTTGTCTGACTCTTTGTAACCTCATGGTTTGCAGTGTGCTAGGCTCCACTGCCCTCCACTATCTCCGGGAATTTGCTCAAATTCATGTCTATTGAGTCGGTGATGCTATCTAGCCATCTCATCCTCTACCACTCCCTTCTCCTTTTGCTCTCAGTCTTTCCCAGCATTAGGGTCATTTCCAGTGAGTTGACTCTTGGTGCCACGTGGCCAAAATATGGGAGCTTCAGCTTCAGCATCAACCCTTGCAATGAATATTCAGGACTGGTTTCCTTTATGATTGACTGGTTTCATCTCCTTGCAGTCCAAGGGACTCTCAAGAGTCTTCTCAGCACCACGATTTGAAAGCAAAAATTCCTCAGTGCTCAACCTTCTTTACAGTCTAACACACACATCCAAACTACTAGTGGAAAAACCATAGCTTTGTCTATACAGACCTTTGTTGGCAAAGAGATGTCTCTGCTTTTTAATACACTGGGTAGGTTTGTCATAACTTTCCTTCCAAGGAGCAAATGTCTTTTAATTTCATGGCTGCTGTCACCATCTGCC
>NC_057419.1:76210734-76212507 GCF_019320065.1 Cervus canadensis
AAAAAAAAAAAACAATGAAAATACAAACATATGGAAACTAAACAACACGTTTCTCAATGACTAACAAATCACAGAAGAAATCAAAATAGCAATCAAAATATGCACTGAAATGAATGAAAATCAACCCAAAACCTATGGGATAAGGTAAAAGCAATGCTAAGGAGAAGGTTCATAGCAATACAATCTTAATTCAAGAAACAAGAGAAAAATTAAATAAATAATCCAACTTTACACCTAAAAAAACTAGAGAAAGAAGAAATGAAGAACCCCAGGGTTAAAAGAAGGAAAGAAATCACAAAAATTAGTACAGAAATTAATGGAAAAAAAAAAGGACACTAGCAAAAATCAATAAAACTTAAAGCTGGTTCTTTGACAAGATAAATAAAATAGACAAATCATTAGCCAGACTCATCAAGGAAAAAAAAAGAGAAGAATCCAATCAACAAAATTAGAAATGCAAATGACGACATCACAATAGGAAACACAAAATACAAAGGATCATAAGAAACTAATGTCAGCAGTTGTATGCCAATAAAATGGACAACTTGGAAGAAATGGACGAATTCTTAGAAAAGTAGAACTTTCCAAAATTGAACCAGGAAGAAACAGAAAGTCTTAATAGACCCATCACAAGCACAGAAAGTAAAAATGTAATAAAAAATCTTCCAATAAACAAAAGCCCAGAACCAGAAGCCTTCACAGGGGAATTCTAACAAAATCTAGAGAAGACCTAAAACCTATCCTACTCAACCTCTTGCAGAAAATTGCAGAGGACAGCAAACTTCCAAACTCATTTTATAAGGCCACCATCACTCTAATACCAAAACCAGAGAAAGATGCTCAAGAAAAGAAAGAAAGAAAGAAAAAAGAAAACTACAGGCCAATATCAGTGATGAACATAGATGCAAAAATCCTTAACAAAATTCTAGCAAACAGAATTCAACAACATATTAAAAAGATCATACATCATGACCAAGTAGGCTTTATCCCAGGGATGCAAGGACTCTTCAATATTTGCAAACCAATCAATGTGATACACCACATCAAAAAATTGAAAGATAAAATCCATATGATTATCTCAATAGATGCAGAGAAAGCCTTTGACAAAATTAAGCATCCATTTATGATAAAAATCCTCCAGAATGCAGGCTTAGAAGGAACCATACTTCAACATAATAAAAACTATATATGATAAACCCACAGCAAACAGTATCCTCAATGGTGAAAAACTGAAAGCCTTTTCCCTAAAGTCAGGAACAAGACAAGGGTGCCCATTCTCACCACTACTATTCAACATAGTCTTGGAAGTATTAGCCACAGCAATCAGAGAAGAAAAATAAATAAATGGAATCCAAATTGGAAAAGAAGAAGTAAAACTCTCACTGTTTGCACATGACATGATCCTCTACATAGAAAACCCTAAAGAGTCCACCAGAAAATTACTAGAACTAAACAATGAATATAATAAAGTTTCAGGATATAAAATTAACATGTAGAAATCCCTTGCATTCCTATACACTAACAATGGGAAATTCCTATACACTAACAATGGGAAAAAGATCGGAATACCAGACCATCTGACCTGCCTCTTGAGAAACCTATATGCAGGTCAGGAAGCTACAGTTAGAACTGGACATGGAACAACAGACTGGTTTCAAATAGGAAAAGGAGTATGTCAAGGCCATATATTGTCACCCTGCTTATTTAACTTATATGCAGAGTACACCATGAGAAATGCTAGGTTGGAAGAAGCACAAGCTGGAATCAAGATTG
>NC_057419.1:76212517-76215859 GCF_019320065.1 Cervus canadensis
TTTTTGATCTTTGTTATTTTGATTAATATGTTTCTTTGAATGTTTTGCATTAGATTTATCCTGTTTGTGACTCTCTGGGTTTCTTAGATTTGAGTGGCTATTTCCTTCCCCATTTTAGGGAATTTTTAAACTATTATCTCCTCAAGTATTTTCTCATGGCCTTTCTTTTTTTCTTCTTCTTGTGGGACTCCTATGATTCGAATGTTGGGACATTTAACTTTGTCCCAGAAGTCTCTGAGGTTGTCCTCATTTCTTTTAACTCTTTTTTTTTCTTTTTTCCTCTCTGCTTCATTTATTTCCACCATTCTATTTTCCACCTAACTTATCCTCTCTTTTTCCTCAGTTATTCTACTGTTGGTTCCCTCCAGTGTGCTTTTGATCTCTGTTATTGCAATCTTCATTACTGATTGACTCTTCTCTATTTCTTCTAGGTCCTTCTTAAACATTTATTGCATCTTCTCAATCCTTTTCTCTAGTCTCTTTATCTGTAACTCCATTTTGTTTTCAAGATTTTGGATCATCTTTACTATCATTATTCTGAATTCTTTTTCAGGTAGACTCCCTATCTCATCCTATTTTGTTTGGTTTGGTGGGCATTTATCATGTTCCTTTACCTGCTGAATATTTCTCTGCCTTTTCATTTTGTTTAGATGTCTGTGTTTGGGGTGGCCTTTCTGCATGCTGAAAGTTTGTGTTTCCTCTTTATTGTGGAGTTTTCTCCCTGTGGGTGGGTTTGGACGAGTGTCTTGTCAAGTTTTCCTGGTTAGGGAAGCTTCCGTCGGTGTTCTGGTATATAGGGCTGGATCTCTTCTCTCTGGAGTGCAAGGAAGTATCCAGTAGTGAGTTTTGAGGTGTATATTCGTTTGGTGTGACTTTGGGCAGCCTGTATTTGAATGTTTAGGGCTATGTTCCTGTGTTGCTGGAGACTTTGCGTGGTATGTCTTGCTCCAGAACTTGTTGGCTCTTGTGTGGAGCTTGGTTTCAGTGTAGGTATGGAGGCTTTTGGATGAGCTCTTCTTGATTAATGTTTTCTGGATTCAGGAGTTCTGTGGTGTTCTCAAGTTTTGGATTTAAGCCTCCTGCTTCTGCCTTTCAGTTTTATTCGTACAGTAGTCTCAAGACTTCTCCATCCATACAACATTGGTGATAAAACATTTAGGTTAATGGTGAAAATATCCTACACAGTGAGGAACAACCAGAGAGGTTCACAGAGTTACATAGAGAAGAGAAGAAGGAGAAGGGAGATAGAGGTGACCAGGAGGAGAAGAGGGGAAATCAAAAGGGGAGTGAGCAATCTTGCCAGTATTCAATTCCCTATGTGCTCTCCACAGTCTGGAACACCCAGAGAGGTTCACGAAGTTACATAGAGAAAAGAAGAGGAAGAAGGGAGATAGACATGGCCATGAGGAGAAGAGGAGCAGTTGAAAGTGGAGAGACAAATTTATCCAGTAGTCAGTTCCCTAAGTGTTCTCCATAGCCCAGAACATCCAGGATGATTCACAGAGTTCAGTAGAGAAAAAAAGGGGGTGGGAGGGGAAAGAGGTGACCTGGGAGAGAAAAGGGAGAGTCAAAATGGGAGAGAGCAATCAAGCCAGTAATCACACCCCTAAGTAAAAATGGGTACTGAAGACTAGATTCTTAAAGGTACAAAACTGACAACAAATGCCAAAAGGCAAAGATTAAAAATCTAGGGTAGAGGATAAACTCTCAAAAATATAATATTAAAAATACATAACAAATTCAATCACAAAAGTTATAAAAATATATATGTGAAATTTACTTTAAAATAGGGCATTTTTCTGCAAGTAATGGTAGGTTATTAAAATTAAAGAAGTAATAAAGAACTTAAAAATTAAAAAAAAATGATAATAATAAAAATATATCTAGGAATTTCTCTGGAGCTGTTGAGGGTAGCATGGGGCCAGTTCAGTTTCAGATAGTTCCTTGTTCCAGCTTACACTTCTTTGCAAGTTCTATAAACCCCTTCCAATGCTTAGTCAATACTAACTACAGGGTTTTAATCTGTTGCACCTCCCTCTTCTTTGCTTATTTTGGCTTCCTCTATTTGCAAGACTCTTTCGTGTCTAATTTCCTCCCTGACACAAGAGGGTGAATCTGGTCACTTATTTAGGCTCATTTGTTCAATTGTACTATTTGGAGGGAGGAACACTGCAAACAAGTATCACTGGCATGTGTGGGTAGTACTCACAGTATATAGACCACACTGGGTTTGCCCCAGCTCATAGCACGTGTGCTTTCCCGGTCTTTTTAGGCTCCAGGTTGCCCTGAAGGGGAACTCTCCAAAGCGGGCCCTGGGTTGCATGCATTTCCCCCATCTAAGCTGCTCAGGTTCAGGTTCTTGGGTACTCCACAAAGGCACAGACTTGGCTGGGTCTGCATTTTGTGCCCTTCCCATGTCCGAGGAGCTCAGGCAACCAGGTGCTTGGTGAGCACACTGTCCCAGGTGTACGGTGTGTCTCAATCACCTCCCTGTTCCCAGTGACTCAGTTTCCTGTCTGGTGTATTTTTAAATGGTATTATATTCTTGCTTTCTCTTTCTGATACCATTTTATTAGTGCAGAGGAAAGAAATAGATATTGATCTTGCACTGTGAAATTTACTAAATTCATTTATCAGTTCTAACACTTTCTTTGTGGATACTTTAGAGTTTTCTTAACATAGTAGCATATCATCTGCAAATAGTGACTCTTGTACTTTCCTCTGCTGCTGCTGCTGCTGCTGCTAAGTCGCTTCAGTCGTGTCCGACTCTGTGCGACCCCATAGACGGGAGCCCACCAGGCTCCACAGTCCCTGGGATTCTCCAGGCAAGAACACTGGAGTGGGTTGCCATTTCCTTCTCCAATGCATGAAAGTGAAAAGTGAAAGTAAAGTCACTCAGTCGTGTCCGACTCTTCGCGACCCCATGGACTGCAGCCTACCAGGCTCCTCCATCCATGGGATTTTCCAGGCAAGAGTACTGGAGTGGGTTGCCATTGCCTTCTCTGGTACTTTCTTCTAATTTTTACTAATTCTCCGTTTTCATATTTCTCCTTACCAGTTTAGATGCCTTTTATTTCTTTCTCTTGTCTGACAGCTGGGTCTAGGACCTTCAAGACTGTTGAAAAAAGTGGAGAAAGTGACATCTTTGACCTATGCATGATTTTAGAGGAAATAATTTCAGGTTTTCAAAGCTGAATATGATAATTGTGGATTTGTCATAAATGGACCTTGTTACGTTAACCTATATTCCATCTCTGCTAGTCTTGAGAAGAATTTTTATTGTGAATGGATGCTGAGTTTTGTCAAATGGTTTTCTGCATCTTTTGAGATAATCATGTGATT
>NC_057419.1:76215869-76288939 GCF_019320065.1 Cervus canadensis
AAAAAAAAAAAAAAAAATGGGCCACAGAATTAAACAGACATTTCTCCAAAGAAGACATACAGATTGCTAACAAACACATGAAAAGATGCTTAGCATCACTCATTTTCAGAGAAATGCAAATCAAAACCACAATGAGGTACCATCTCACACCAGTCAGAATGGCTGCCATCAAAACAGCAAATGCTGGAGAGGGTGTGGAGAAAAGGAAACGCTCTTACATGGTTAGTGGGAATGCAAGCTAGTACAGCCCCTATGGGGAATAGTGTGCAGATTCTTTAAAAAAAAAAAAAAACTGGAAATAGAACTGCCATATGACCCAGCAATCCCACTGCTGGGCATACACACCAAGGAAACCAGTATTGAAAGAGACACGTGTACCCCAATGTTCATCACAGCACTGTTTACAATAACTAGGACATTGAAGCAACCTAGATGTCCATCATCAGATGAATGGATAAGAAAGCTGTCGTACATATACACAATGGCATATTACTCAGCTATTAAAAAGAACGCTTTTGAATCAGTTCTAATGAGGTGGATGAAACTGGAGCCCATTATACAGAGTGAAGTAAATCAAAAAGAAAAACCCCAATACAGTGTATTCATGCATATATATGAAATTTAGAAAGATGGTAACAGTGACCCTATATGCAAGATAGCAAAAGAGACACAGATGTAAAGAACAGTCTTTTGGACTCTGGGAGAAAGCGAGGGTGGGATGATTTGAGAGAATAGCGTTGAAACACATATATTACCATATGTGAGATAGATCGCCAGTCCAGGTTCAATGCATGAGACAGGGCTCTCAGGGCCAGTGTACTGGGATGACCCTGAGGAATGGGATGGACAGGAAGGTGGGAGGGGGGTTCAGAATGTGGGACACATATACCTCTATGGCTGATTCATGTCAATGTATGGCAAAAACTACTAAAATATTGTAAAGTAATTAACCTCCAACTGAAATAAATTAATTATTTTTAAAAAATGCACCAGAAAGTATAAAATATCTTTGAATAAACTTAATTGAGGTGGTTAAAAACATATACTTTGAAAACTATAATGTAAATGATGAAGGAATTTGAAAATGATACAAAGAAATGCAACAGTATTCCATGATTTTGATTTAGAAGGAATAGTATTGTTAAAATGTGCATAATACTCAAAGAAATCTACAGATTTAATACAATTCCCTATCAAAAACTGCTGTTGTTCAGTTGCTCAGTTTTGTTCAACTCTTTACAATCCCATGGATTGCAGTATGCCAGGCTTCCCTGTCCTTCACTATCTTCCAAAACTTGCTCAAACTCATGTCCATTGAGCTTGTGATGCCATCCAACCATATCATCCTCTGTCGTCCCCTTCTCCTCCTGCTGTCTTTATTTCTCATCATCAGGGTCTTTTCCAGTGAGTCAGCTCTTCTCTTTAAGTGGAAAAAGCCTTGTAGATTCAGATTCATCATCAGTCCTTCCAATGAATATTCAGGGTTAATTTCCTTAGGATTGATTGGTTTGAGTTCTTTGCAGTCCAAGGGACTCTCAAGACTTTTCTCCAAAACCACAGTTCAAAAAAATCAATTATTCAGCACTCAGCTTTCTTTATGGTCCAAATCTCACATTCATACATGACTACTGGAAAATCCATAGCTTTGACTAGGCAGACTTTTGTTGGCAAAGTAATGTCTCTGCTTTTTAATATGCTGTCAAGATGTGTCACAGCTTTTCTTCCAAGGAGCAAGTGTCTAATAATTTCATGGCAGCAGTGATCCTCTGCAGTGATTTTGGAGCCCAAGAAAATAAAGTCTGTCACAGTTTCCATTGTTTCTCCATCTATTTGCCATGAAGTTATGGGAATGGATGCCATTATCTTCATTTTTTGAATGTTCAGTTTTAAGCCAGCTGTTTCACTCTCCTCTTTTACTTTCATCAAGAGGCTCTTCAGTTCCTCTTCCCCTTCTGCCATAAGAATTGTGTCATCTACATATATGAGGCTACTGATACTTCTCCTGGTAATCTTGATTCCAGCTTGTGCTTCATCCAGCCCGGCCTTTCACATGATGTACTCTGCATATAAGTTAAATAAGCAAAGTGACAATATACAGCCTTGATGCACTCCTTTCCCAATTTTGAACCAGTCTGTTGCTCCATGTTCAGTTCTAACTGTTGCTTCTTGACCCGCACACTGGCTTCTCAGGAGGCAGGTAAACTGCTATGGTATTCCCATCTCTTTAAATATTTTCCACAATTTTTTGTGATCCACACAGTTAAAGGCTTTGCTGTAGTCAGTGAAGCAGACGTAGATGCTTTTCTGGAATTCTCTTTCTTTTTCTCTGATCCAGTGAATGTTGGCAATTTGATCACTGGTTCCTCTGCCTTTTCTAAATCCAGCTGGTACATCTGGATGTTCTTGGTTCTCATACTCTTGAAGCCTAGCTTGTAAGAATTTGAGCATACATTTGCTAGCATGTGAAATGAGTGCAATTGTGCAGTAGTTTAACATTCTTTAGTGTTGTCCTTCTTTGGTTTTGGAATGAAAAGTTACCTTTTCCAGTACTGTAGCCACTGCTGAGTTTTCCAAATTTTCTGCCATACTGAATTCAGCACTTTAATAGCATAATCTTTTAGGATTTGAAATAGCTCAGCTGGAATCCCATCACTTCCACTAGCTTTGTTCATAGTAATGCTTCCTAAGGCCCACTTGAGTTCACCCTGCATGATGTCTGGCTCTAGGTGAATGATCACACAATCATGGTTATCTGGGTCATTAAGATCTTTTTTGTTTAGTTCTTCTGTGTATTCTTGCCACCTCTTCTTAATCTTTCTGCTTCTTGTAAGTCCATACCATTTCTGTCCTTTATTGTGCCTATCTTTGTATGTAATTTCCCCTTGGGATCTCTAATTTTCTTGAAGATATTTGTCACTTCCACTGTATAATGTAAGGGTGTTTATTTAGGTCATACCTGAATGGCTAAATAGTTTTTCCTGATTTCTCAATTTAAGTCTGAATTTTGCAACAAGGAGTTCATGATGAGAGCCATAGTCAGCTCCTGGTCTTGTTTTTGCTGACTGTATAGAGCTTCTCCATCTTTGGCTGAAAAGAATATAATCAATCTGATTTTGTTATTAACCATCTGGTGATGCTCATATATAGAGTCATCTCTTGTGTTGTTGGAAGAGGGTGTTTGCTAAACCTGTACATTCTCTTGACAAAACTTTGCTTTTTCCCTGCTTCATTTTGTATCCCAAGGCCAAATTTGTCTGTTACTCCAGGTATCTCTTGACTTCCTACTTTTGCATTTCAGTATCCTATGATGAAAAGGACATCTTTTTCAGGTGTTAGTTCTAGAAGATCATGTAGGTCTTCATAGAACCATTCAACTTCAGCTTTTTCAGCATTACTGTTTGGGTCATAGGCTTGGATTACACTAATCTTGAATAGTTTGCCTTGGAAATGAATCCAAATACCCTATCAAGTTCCCAATGACATTTTTCATAGAACTGAATAAGTGACATTCAAACTTATGTGGCAACAAAAAAGACACTGGATATCCAAAGCAATCTTAAGGACAAAAAGAGCAAAGCTGAAGGTCACGCCCTTGAATTCAGACAATACTACAAGGTCACTGTAATCAATACAGCATGGTACTAGCAGAAAAACAGACAAGATCCATGGAAGAGAACTGAGAGCCAAGAAATAAATCCACACATTTATTGTCAGTTAATCTACCAAGAAGGAGATAAAAATTTACAATGAAGAAGAGACAACCTCTTTATTAAGTGGTGCTGGGAAAACTGGATATCCACATGTAAAATAATGAGATCTCAGAAAATTTCTTCACACCATATAAAAAATAAACTCAAAATCGATTATAGACCTGAATGTTAACCTGAAACACTAACGTTCCTAGAAGAAAATACAGACAGAACACACTTTGACGTAATTGTAGCAATAATTTTTTGAATTTGTCTCCTAAAACAAAACAAATCAATGCATTTAAGTTCAAACACATTCTAAAGGATCAATATTCATTACCCCCCCCCATATTTTGTGTTTTTGGTAACATATTTTCATCTCCATGTTTATCCTTTCAGTGTTTATTGTAGGTTAGTTGCTTTTACAAATTTTTGTCTAGTAATGTACATACTGGCCTATTTAAGGAGGTGATCTTCAATTCTTTCTTTATATTTGTCTTTTCTAGTAAGCTAGTCCTTTTACTATAGATTCTTACTTCCTTTCCATTTAGAGAAGACCCTTCAACAATTCTTTTAAGGTAGGTTTAGTATTGCTGAACTCTTAGCTTTTGCTTGTCTGAGAAATAATTTATCTCTCCTTCTATTCTTTCTTTTAAAATTGAAATATAGTTAATTTACAATATTGTGTTAGTTTCAGGTATACAGAAAAGTGATTCGGTTCTACATGTGAATATGTATATATCTATATTTGTTTAAAAATTATTTTCCATTACAATTTATTACAAGATATTGAATATAGTTCCCTATGCTACAGAACACTTGTTGTTTGTCTTCCTTCTATTCTAAACGATAACCTTTCTGGACAGAGTATCCTAAGTTGCAGGCATTTCCATTCAGCACTCTGAATATGTCATGCCACTCCCTTCTGGCCTGCAAAAGTTTCTGGAAGAAATCAGTTGATAGCTTTATGAGTAATTCTTTTGTAAGTGACTCTTTTTTTTTTTCTTGCTGCTTTTAGAATGATCTGTATTTAGCTTTTGCTATTTAATTATGATATGTCTTCTTGTGAGTATGTTTGAGTTAATCTTGTTTGGGACCCTTTTAGCTTTTATAGCTGGATACAGTTTCCTTTCTTTAGGCTTGGGAATTTGCCAGCCATAATTTCATAAAATACATTTTCTACCCCTTTTCTCATTCTGGGAACCCTATAGTTTAAATGTTATTATGCTTAATGTTATCTTATATATCTCTTAAACTGTTTTCAATTTTTATGTTGTTTTTCTTTTTTCTGTTTTTATTGGGTGTTCCATCATTCTACCATCCAGATCACATATGTATTCTTCTGTATCACTTAGTCTACTATTCATTCCTTCTGGTGTGCTTCCTATTTTAGCTATTGAATTATTCATTCATCATTAGATTTTTAAATAGTTCCCTGTTCTTGTTAAAATGATCAAAGTATAGATAATTTTCTCTAATTCAGTTAATGTTTTTATTATGAATATTTTCAATACTTTATCTGATAAATTGCTTATTCTTCATTATTTTTTCAAAGGTTTTCTATTGCTCTTGAAATTGAGAGTACTACCTCTGCCATTTCACTTTGCTTAACTTTCAATGCCTCTATAAATTTGGGTGAAACAGCTATCCATTGTGGTCTTGATTGAGTGTACTTGTGTGCAACCATCCCCATGCAGACTACGTGTGCCTAGTGACTACTGTGGGAAGGTTGGATTTGACACCAGTCATATATTTCTTCAGGATGTTATGGCAATTATCATTATGGAAAAAGGTGAGGCTGAAGACAGAGGATCCAACAATTCCATTTCTAAGCATACATCTGAAGAAAATTAAAGCACTACTCTGAAAAGATACATGCACTCCAATATTCATAGCAGACTTTTCTAAAAAGTCAAGGTATGAAAGCAAAGTAAGTATTCATGTCCATCAACAAATGAATGCAGAAAGAAAATGTGTGTGTGTGTGTGTGTGTGTGTGTGTGTGTGTGTGTGCGTGCACATATATGGGCTTCCCTTGTGGCTCAACTGGTAAAGAATCAACCTCCAATGCAGGGGACCTGGGTTTGATCCTTGGGTTGGGAAGATCCCCTGGAAAAGGGAAAGGTTGCCCAATCCAGTATTTTGGCCTAAAGAATTCCATGGACTGTATAGTCCATGGGGTCGCAAAAAGTCACATACACATACGATGGAATACTCAGTTCAGTTCAGTTGCTCAGTCATGTCTGACTCTTTGTCACCCCATGGACTGCAGCACACCAGGCTTCCCTGTCCATCACCAATTCCCAGAGCTTGCTCAAACTCATGTCCATCAAGTCAGTGATGCCATCCAACCATCTCATTCTCTGTCACCTCCTTCTCTTCCCACCTTCAATCTTTCCCAGCATTAGGGTCTTTTCCAATGAGTCAGTTCTTTGCATCAGGTAGCCAAAGAATTGGAGTTTCACCTCCAGCATCAGTCCTTCCAATGAATATTCAGGACTGACTTCCTTTAGGAAGGACTGGTTTGATCTCCTTTCAGTCCAAGGGAATATTACTCAGCTCTAAAAAAATAATGGAATTTTGCCATTTGAAATAATATGGATGATCTAAGGATATTATACTAATGGAAATATGTCAGACAGAAAAATTTAAATATGATGATAACACTTGTATGTATAATAAAAAAAATTACAAACGAATGCATATAGTGAAACAGAGACTCATAGATACACAAGAAAAAAGTAGAGGTTACCAGTAGAGAGAGGGAAGGAGGGAGGGGCACATTAGGGATATGGGATTAAGAGATATAAACTAATATGTATGAAATTGGTAAGCTGACATCAGAGACAACATGGCAGAGGAGAAGAACAAGTAAGTGAAGTGGACATAGGCAATCTACCTTAAAGATAATTCAGAGTAATGTCAGTAAAAATAATCCAAAATATAAGAAAAGGAATGGAGGTACAGATTGAGAAGATATAAGAAATGCTTAGCAAAGACCTAGAAGAACTGAAAAACAAACAGAGATGAATAATACCATAACTGATATGAAAAATTCATTAGGAGGAATTAACAGCAGAATAACCAAGGCAAAATAAAGAATAAGTGACCTGGTAGACAAAACGGTGGAAATCACTGCAACAATACAGAATATAAGAAAAAGACTGAAAAGAAATTAAGACAGCCTAAGAGACCTCTGGGACAACATAAAACAGATCAATATTTGCATTATATGGATCCCAGAAGGAGAAAAGAGAGACAGAAGACCTGAGAAAATACTTGAAGAGATAATAGCTGAAAACTTCCTAACTCGGCAAAGGAAATAATCAGCCAAGTCCAGGAAGAATAAAGAGACCCAGGCAGAATAAACCCAAGGACACATAGCAATCAAACTGACAAAAAGTAAAGACAAATATAAAATATTAAAAGCAACAAAGGGAAACCAATAAATAACATACAAAGGAATTTCCATAAGGTGATTCCATAAGCTGATTTTTCAGCAGAAATTCTGCAGGTCAGAAAGGAGCAGAGAGATATATTTAATGTGATGAAAGGGAAAAACCTACAATCAAGAATACAAACAAAGGCTCTCATTCAGATTCAATGAATAAGTTAAAAACTTTAAAGACAAGAGAAAACTAAGAGAATTCATCATCAGGAAACTTGCTTTAGAATAAATGCTAAAGGAGCTACTATAGCCAAGGGAAGAAGAAAAAAAAAGAGGGCAACAACTAGAAATAAGAATATCACAAGTGGGAAAGCTCACTGTTAAAGGCAAACATACAATAAAAGCTGGAAATCATTCATACATTAACATGATATCAAAACCAGAAACCATGAGAAGAGTACAAAGGCAGGAAATGGGAATTGCACGCAACACTAAGAGAGTGACAACTTAGAACAAACTTTACATATACAGACTGCTTTATCAAAACATCATGTGAAATGCAAACCAAAAAACTAAAATATATACACCCCAAAATAGGAAAAAGTAATCCAAATACAGCACTAAAGATGGTCATTAAACCACACGAGAAGGGAACAAAAGAAGAAGGGGAAAAAAAAAAAAGAAAGACCTACACAAACAAATCCAAAGCAATTCAGAAAATGACAATTGGAACATACACACATATCAATAATTACCTTAATGTAAATAGACTAAGTGCTCCAACCAAAAGACAGAGATTGGCTGAATGAATACAAAAACAAGATTTGTATATATGCTGTCTAAAAGAAAATCACTCCATACCTATGTACACATAAAGCCTGAAATTGAGGAAATGAAAAAGGATATTTTATACAAATGGAAATTAAAAAAAAAAAACAGGAATAGCAATACTCATATCAGACAAATGGACTTTAAAAAAAAAAAAAAAACTATTACAACGAGACAAGGAAAGACAGTACATAATGATCAAGGGACCAATCCGAGAAGAAGATAAAACAATTATAATTATTTATGCACCCAACATAGAGCACCTCAGTACATAAGGCAAATACTAACAATAATAAAAGGGGAAATCCACAGTAACACAATAATCATAGGGTAACACAATAATCATACTACACCAATGGACAGATCATCCAGACAAGAAATTAAGAACAAGCCTTAAATCATACATTAGACCAGAGGGACATAATTGATATCTTCAAGAATTTTCATTTAAAAACAGCAGAATTACACTTTTCTCAGGTTCACACAGAACATTCTCCCAGATAAATAACATCTTGGGTCACAAATCAAGCTTCAGTTGCTTTAATAAAACAATGAAATTAGAATACCTTATAACACCATACACAATAATAAATTCAAAATGGAATAAAAACCTAAATGTAAAGCCAGACACTATAAAATTCTTATAGGAAAGCATAGGGACAACACTCTTTGACATAAATCACAGCAATATCCTCTTTGATCCACCTCCTAAAGTAATGGAAATGAAAACAAATATTTGGACCTAATTAAACTCAAAAGCTTTTATGCATCAAACTATAAACATGATTAAAAGACAACCCTCAAAATGGGAGAAAAAATTACAAATTAAGCAAGTGACAAAGGATTAATCTCCAAAATATATAAGCAGCTCATATAGCTCAAAATCATAAAAACAAAGAATCCAATCTAAAAAAAAAAAAAAAGGCCAGAAAACCTATACAGACATTTATCTAAAGGAGAAATACATTAGCCAATAAACATTTGAAAAGATGCTCAAGATCACTCATTATTAAAGAAATTCATATGAAAACTACACTGAGATATCACCTGACACCAGTCAGAATAGCCATTATCAAATATCTACAAATAATAAATGCTGAAGAGGAAGTGGAGAAAATGAAACCCCACTACACTATTGGTGGGAATGTAAACTGATGCAGTCATTATGGAAAATGGAATGGAGATTCTTAAAAAAAAAAAAAAAAAAACTAGTATTAAATCTACCATATGACCAGCAATCCCACTACTGGACATATACCCTGAGAAAACCACAATTTAAAACGACGCATGTGCCCCAATACTCATTGAAGAAATATTTACAGTAGTCAGGACATGGAAGCACACTAGATGTCCATCAACAGATGAATGGATAAAGTTCTGGTACATTTATACAATAGAATGTTACTCAGCCATAAAAAAGAATGAATTTGAGTCAGTGGTAGTGAGGTAGATGAACAGAGAACCTCTTATACAAAGTGACGTAAGTCAAAAAGGGATAAACAAGTATCATATATTAACACATATATATATGGAATCTAGAAAAGTGGTACTGATGAACTTAGTAGAGAATGGATTTCTGGACATAGTGGATGAAGGTGAGGGTGGGATAAACTGAGAAAGTAGCATTGACATATATACGCTATCATGTGTAACATAGTGGGAAGTTGCTAAATAACACAGAGAGCACAGACTAGTGCTCTGTGATGACCTAGAGAGGTAGGATGGGGGGAAGGGAGGGAGGCTTATGAGGGAAGGGATATATCAATGCAAAATTATGAGTAATTCATATTATTCTACAGCAGAAAAAAAAACAGAAAATTGTAAAGCAACTTTCCACCAATTAAATTTTTTAATAATTGCATAAAACTCTAGAAAAATATAAAATAAAAGCTAAATAAATGGAGAGCTACATAACTTTAATAAATATCATCAAAAATAAAAAGCAGGTAATACATATATATTGTACAGCACACTAGGAAATATAGCCATTGTTTTATAATAATTTTAAATGGAATATAATCTATAAAAATACTGAATCACAGAAAGGATATGGTAAAAGGGTTCTTTCCACATGCTTGTTTTTTCCCCAAAGAGTTTATTCTCTTTTATGCATTTCAACAATCACTTTTATTTTATCAATTAGCTTCTTTCTTCAAAATTTACTAGTGGTTCCCAATTGTTTATCCAAAACAATATGTTTACTATTATGAAATGTAAAACCTTCACCAACTACTTGTTCAGCTATCTTTTTTAAATCAATTATGTGTCTGCCAAAATACTGAAATCTCTTAAACATGTCATACTTATTAATCAATCTTTCCAGTCTCCTAAAGTTTTCCAGACCACTGAAGATAGTAAAGGTATAGTTTGTTTTTATTTTTCTTTGAGATAGAAAGAATTAATAAGTATCTATCTATTTTAGCAATGATTTGTACTTTCAATTTCCTACTGGACACTTTCACTAGAATATTCAATTATTACGTGAAAACATTGAGAAAGGAAGTCTATTGCTTTATTAAGGTTGATTATCATACAGCATGGCCCAATGCTGTAAAGAGAAATATTGCATAGGAATCTGGAATATTAGGTCCATGAATCAAGGTAAATTGGAAGTGGTCAAACAGGAGATGGCAAGAGTGAATGTCATCATTTTAGGAATCAGCGAATTAAAATGGACTTGACGTGTAAATCTATGGCTGATTCATGTCAATGTATGACAAAACCCACTGAAATGTTGTGAAGTAATTAGCCTCCAACTAATAAAAAAAATAAAAATTAAAAAAAAAAATTTAAAAAAAATGGACTTGAATGGGTGAATTTAACTCAGATGACCATTATATCTACTACTGTGGGCAGGAATCCCTTAGAAGAAATGGAGTAGCTATCATAGTCAACAAAATAGTCTGAAATGCAGTACTTGGATACAATCTCAAAAAGAACACAATGATCTCTGTTCATTTCCAAGACAAACCATACAATATCACAGTAATCCAAGTCTATGCCCTGACCAGTAACACTGAAGAAGCTGAAGTTGAACGGTTCTATGAAGACCTACAAGACCTTCTAGAACTAACACCCACAAAAGATGTCCTTTTCATTATAGGGGACTGGAATGCAAAAGTAGGAAGTCAAGAAACACCTGGAGTAACAATCAGATTTGTCCTTGGAGTACAGAATGAAGCAGGACAAAGGTTAATAGCGTTTTGCCAAGAGAATGTACTCGTCATAGTGAACACCCTCTTTCAACAACACAAGAGAAGACTCTACACATAAACATCACCAGATGGTCAACACTGAAATCAGACTGATTATATACTTTGCAGCCAAAGATGGAGAAGCTCTACACAGTCAGCAAAAACAAGACTGGGAGCTGACTGTAACACAGATCATGAACTTCTTATTGCCAAATTCAGATTTAAATTGAAGAAAGTAGGGCAAACCAATAGACCATTCAAGTATGATCTAAATCAAATCCCTCACGATTATACAGTGGAAGTGAGAAATAGATTGAAGAGACTAGATCTGATAGACAGAATGCCTGATGAAAAATGGATGGAGGTTCGTGACACTCTACAGGAGACAGGGAGCAAGACCATCTCCAAGAAAAAGAAATGCAAAAAGCAAAATAGCTGTCTGAGGAGGCTCTACAAATTGCTGAGAAAAGAAGAGAAGCAAAAGGCAAAGGAGAAAAGGAAATATATACCCATTTGAATGCAGAGTTCCAAAGGATAGCAAGGAGAGATAAGAAAGCTTTCCTCAGCTTTAGAAAAAAAAGAAAGAAAGAAAGAAAGCTTTTTCTCAGAAAACGAGGAAAAGAATAGCATGGGAAAGACTAGAGATCTCTTCAAGAAAATTAGAGATAACAATGGAACACTTCATGCAAAGATGGGCTCAATAAAGGACAGAAATGGTATGGACCTAACAGAAGCAGAAGATATTAAGAAGAGGTGGCAAGAATACACAGAAGAATTAAACAAAAAAGATCTTCATGGCCCAGATAAGCATGATGGTGTGATCACTCACCTAGAGCCAGACATCCTGGAATCTGAAGTCAACTGGACCTTAGGAAGCATCACTACGAACCAAGCTATTGGGGGTGATGGAATTCCAGTTGAGCTATTTCAAATCCTGAAAGATAATGCTGTGAAAGTGCTGCACTCAATATGCCAGCAAATTTGGAAAACTCAGCAGTGGCCACAGGACTGGAAAAGATCAGTTTTCACTCTAATCCCTAAGAAAAGAAATGCCAAAGAATCCTCAAACTACCACACAATTGCACTCATCTCACATGCTAGTAAATTAATGCTCAAAGTGCTCTAAGTCAGGCTTCAACAATATGTGAACCGTGAACATCCAGATGTTCAAGCTGGATTTGGAAAAGGCAGAGGAACCATAGATCAAATTGCCAACATCTGCGGAATCATTGAAAAAGCAAGGGAGTTGCAGAAAAAACATCTATTACTGCTTTATTCACTATGCCAAAGGCTTGACTGTGTGGATCACAATAAACTGTGGAAAATTCTGAAAGAGATGGGCATAGCAGACCACCTGACCTGCCTCTTGAGAAATCCATATGAAGGTTAGAATTGGACACGGAACATCCTGGTTCCTAATAGAAAAAGGAGTACCTCAAGGCTGTATATTGTGACCCTGGTTATTTAACTTATATGCAGAGTATATCATGAGAAACCCTGGGCTGGATGAAGCACAAGCTGGAATCAAGATTTCTAGGAGAAATATCAATAACTTCAAATATGCAGATGACACCACCCTTATGGCAGAAAGTGAAGAAGAACTAAAGATGAAAATCTTGATGAAAATGAAAGAGAAGAGTGAAAATGTTGGCTTAAAGCTCAACATTCAGAAAACTAAGATCATGGCATCTGGTCCCATCACTTCATGGGAAATAGATGGGGAAACAGTGGAAACAGTGGCTGACTTTATTTTCAGGGGCTCCAAAATCACTGCAGATGGTGACTGCAGTAATGAAAATAAAAGATGCTTACTCCTTGGGAGAAAAGTTATGACCAACCTAGACAGCATATTATAAACCAGAGATGTTACTTTGCCAACAAAGGTCCATCTAGTCAAGGCTATGGTTTTTCCAGTGGTTATGTATGGATGTGAGATTTGGACTATAAAGAAACCTGAGCAGCAAAAAAATGATGCCTTTGAACTATGATATTGGAGAAGACTCTTGAGAGTCCCTTGGACTGCAAGGAGATCCAATTACTCAATCCTAAAGGAAATCAGTTCTGAATATTCATTGGAAGAACTGATGTTGAAGCTGAAACTCCAATACTTTGGCCATCTGATATGAAGAATTGACTCACTGGAAAAGACCCTGATGCCAGGAAAGTTTGAGCACAGGAAGAGAAGTGGACGACAGAGGATGAGATGGCTGGATGGCATCACTGACTCGATGGACATGAGTTTGAGTAATCTCCGGGAGTTGGTGATGGACAGGGAGGCCTGGTGTGTTGCTGCCCACGGGGTCGCAAAGAGTCGGACACGATTGAGCAACTGAAGTGAACTGAACTGATCATCCAACTGTAATCCTCAACCAACTATGACTTCATATCATGATTCTTATATTGTCACCTTTTTTTTTTTTTTCATTTTCACTATCTCTTACGAAGGCTTGAATCCTCCTAATTGCTTTAACTCTTTTCTCTCTTTTACCTCTCTCATAGCTCATCTGTCTAAACAGAGCCACTTAGTACTATCTTTAAGCTATCTCCTGTTCCAACCACTTCACACTTGGATGGTTAAAACAGTTTTGTTAACTGGAGCTCAGAGCTTTAGCTTTTCTTTACCCTATTTCATTTTGGACACTGCCAACAGATTAAATTTCCCCATATCAGTTTAATATCCTGTGAACAAACTAATAGGCTCTCAAGGATCTCACTTACATTATCTTTCATGCTTCATCCACAAATATTCCTTTATGTAATGAAATACAATTACAATCTGTATTTTTCAAATACAAATACAATTACAATTGTATTTTACAATTGTACAAATACAGTTGCAATTCTCAGCTGTAATCAACCTGTCTCCCTGTTAACTACTACTCACAAAACTTTCTAATTTCTTAATTTTTCTCCAATACATATATCTAAAATATTACCCCATCCATTCCACATTTCTAAGTGTCATCTATCTTCAAGATCTTAAATTAATGTTCTCCATTAAAACTTTTCCTGAGTTAATTTTCTGAAGCACACATACAGAAACTTGTGCTATGTACTAAAATATGTCTCCCATAATGCTATTTACAGCTTTTATCTGTAACTAAATATTCATGTTATTACCTTAAATCCCTAGTCATACATTAAATTAGTTGAGTATGGGGGGTATTGCCTACTTGCTGTTGTTGTTTAGCTGCCAACTCATGTCTGATTCTTTTGGAACTCCATAGATTATAGCCTGCCAGTCTCCTCTGTCCATGGAATTTTCCAGGCAAGAATACTGGAGTGGGTTGCCATTTCCTTTCCCAGAGGATCTTCCTAACTCAGGAGTTGAACTCATGTCTCCTGCACATCTCCTGCATTTCAGGCAGATTATTTACCACTGGGCCGCCAGGGAAACTCATTGCCTACTTAGTTTCCACTTTTTCCTCTGTAGGTGCTATTTTTGCCATACACACAGTTGACATTCAATGTATACTTGTAGTTTAATTTATAAATTACATAGGACAGAAATCAATAAGAACATTTTAAAATGGTTATGACACATCAAGACTTGGAACACAGAAGCAATACAGGCAAATAGATTTCTAAACTCTGAATCCTTAGGAACTTCCCATGATCCCAATTTAAGGCAAGGACTTCCCTGGTGGCTCAGATGGTAAAGCGCCTGCCTACAATGCGGCAGACCCAGGTTCAATCCCTGGGTCGGGAAGATCTCCTGGAGAAGGAAATGGCAACCCACTCCAGTATTCCTGCCTGGAAAATCCCATGGACAGAGAAGCCTGGTAGGCTGCAGTCCATGGGGTGGCAAGAGCCGGACACAACTGAGTGACTTCACTTTCATTTTATTTTGTGGTTAGAGTGGGATGGGATTGTTAGAAATTGTAGATATGTATGGTGGTGAGAAAATCATTAATGAGAATAGGATTTTGAGGTACTAATTCACTACTGAACAAATCTCGAAATCCAAAATGAATAAGTTTTTAGAGGCTGCAGATAAATGTATGATTTCCATAGCTTTACTTGAGAACATTTCTTTAACCAATATTCTGTTTGGTGGGAACTAGATTCTCGTTCTCTGACAGGGATTATATATATATTTTTAATCTTTAATGGAGTTTATTCCTCAATTATACTTAATCTTGAACACTACATTTTCTAAGAGACTAACCATAGTGGTATAAAACTTGAGCTGTTTCTGTACATGCAACTATTTTAATCTTTTTTGTTGAAACTAGTTGGTACACAACATTTAGTAAATTGGGATAAAAAGCATGCGTGCATACTCAGTTACTCAGTCATGTCTGACTCTTTGTCATGCCATGGACTGTAGCCCTCCAGACTCCTCTGTCCATGGAATTTTCTAGGCAAGAATACTGGAGTGGGTTGCACAAAATGACAAATTTCAGTGGCTAAGGTGATTTATTGGGATTTTGTTGTTTAGGTTTCCCAGGTGGCTCAATGGTAAAGAACTCACCTGTTAATGCAGGAAACGCTGGAGGCTTGGGTTCGATTCCTGGGTGGGGAATATCCCCTGGAGAAGGAGAAGGCAACCCACTCCAGTACTCTTGCCTGGAAAATCCCATGGATGGAGGAGTCTGGTAGGCTGCAGTCCATGGGGTCGCTAAGAGTTGGACACCACTGAGTGACTTCACTTTCACTTTTCACTTTCATGTATTGGAGAAGGAAATGGCAACCCACTCCAGTGTTCTTGCCTGGAGAATCACATGGATGCGGGAGGCTGGTGGACTGCCATCTATGGGGTCGCACAGAGTTGGACATGACTGAAGCGACTTAGCAGCAGCAACAGCAGTATGTTGTCATTAAGGATTAAAAAGAAAATTACATAATTAATTACAGACTTCCTAGATGGTGCAGTGGTAAAGAATCTGCCTGCAGGCAGGAGACACAGGTTCGACCCCTGGGCTGGGAAGGTACCTAAGATTAAATGTATATATATGTACAGAATACAGTGAATATATATATATATATATATATATATATATATATTATCTTAAAGAGTTGACATGTTTTCTGATTGAATTGATTTTCAATTCAATTTTAAAGGGCAAACTCTGTGTGTGTGCATATGCATGTGTGATTGAGTCAAGAAATATAGAAAATATAGAATTTCTGTAGCACCGATTTGTTACTCTAAGTTGAATTTCACCTGGGAAATTGAATTATTGTTGTTTTCCTTTGGTTGATTCCAACCTTCCACTTTTGTCAAATTGTACATCTTTTGAGAAATAGGTGACATCTGTTTTTCGTATCTTTAGAAAAAGTATCTTTATAAATCATTTGGCATTGTATTTCATATGCAGAAATGAAAGTTAATTCTATGCCTCAATATCTCTATGTACAAATCAAATATTTATAGATAAATATATAGTACTTGACTGTTTTTTGTCTCTTATCTCCCTTCAGTGTTTCACATATAGCAGTATCTTAAACCTTATTCAAATGAATTTAGAAGAACTCGGAGAGATAGTGTTGTGTTCTGTTATTTAGGGCTTAATACATGTCAGACTGTTTTTTACATGTTTAGAATAAACACAATAGTTTAACATTTCCATTGAAGATAGTTGAAAGGCAGAGATATATTTTCCAAATTGTATGGAGCATTTGAAATAGGCTTCATCTTTTGGTTTTGCAATTAACATTACTGATACCTGATGTAACCTTTTGGGTCTTAACGATTTTCAAGAGGTTGTTACAACCTAACAGTTAGGGGAAAGACACCTCTGTTAGCCATGCAAACAAAACACAATCCAAATAATTTACTACCCCTTTAAAATCTAACCTACTATTAAATACCTGAAACTGGAAAGCATGCAAAAGTATCCATCAGAGACAAGGTTGATTTTCTCCTTTCATGAGGAAGATAAAACTACCTCGTGGGAGCCACTGTCCTTCTCCATTACTGAAACCACAGAGAAGCCTCTAAAATTCAACCATTTGTAATAACAATAACAACTTTGCTTTTCTTTCATGAATCATTAATCATGGTTACACATATTTTTACATTAATGATAAAAATGATCTAGAGAGTTATGTAGGTTGAGAATAAAAATTTGACTTAGGGGAACAATATAAATCCTCAAATGTAGATATGTGGAATTTCTTCCAAAAAGACATTGAAATCCTCACAAGTTAGCAAGTTAGCCCCATATGTAAGGACAAATCAGTGAGGGAAAAATATAATTACATGAACTTTTGGAGTAGAAACAGCCTATGTTGAAAATGAATACCTCCTACATATTCTTAGAACCTGATTCAACTTTAATCAAACAGATATTTTATTAAGATGGGGAAAAAAAACAAAAGAAATACTTAAAAGTGAATCTCCAGGGGTTTAAATGTTTCTGTCTGTGTAATATAAATACAACTAAGTTTTCTTTTACTGTCTGATTTTGCCTGAGCTATTATTCTCCTCACCTCTGTAATTCAGGCACTGGGAAGAAAAGTATCTTCATTAAGTAACAGTAAGAGAAAAGGGAAATCCTCATTTGCTTGATGTGTGGGCATTATCGATTAAAATAAAGAAATTATAGAAAAAATGAAAATTGGAAAGCAGCATAATTACAAATTTTGTGTATCACTGTAGTTCAACAATTGTGACAAGGCATACAGCATGCAAAAACACACTGAATTTCATTGACTGTGGTTTCAAATAATATGTTCCATCACAGCTATGTGCTTGAGAGCAAAAATAGTATTTTTTATGTGTCACATTCTAGCCAGTGTATCTGTTTTTGTAAAAAACAGAGTAAAATGAATCTTTTAATTTTCACTTAAAAGTGTCAAAACACAAAATTGTTTTCCATTTAATCTTCTAGAGAGTTTCTTTGTTGGCACTAGATTTTGATGGTACTTATTTTGAGTACCTCATTAAAGACAATGATGATGAAAGAAAATTATTAATATTTCCTGAGGAAAATATTGTTTACTCTATTAGTCTTAAGTTTTTTTTCACAACTCCTGTTCATTAAATGAAAATAATTTCCCAATCCAATAATCACAATGCCACATTGTAATTGGCACAGGAAGTACTAACAGGAAAATATTACTTACAAGTATTTATAAGGGTTTGTAAGGCAATGGCAATCCACTCCAGTACTCTTGCCTGGAAAATCCCATGGACAGAGGAGCCTGGTAGGCTGCAGTCCATGGGGTTGCTAAGAGTCGGACACGATTGAGCGACTTCACTTTCACTTTTCACTTTCATGCATTGGAGAAGGAAATGGCAACCCACTCCGGTGTTCTTGCCTGGAGAATCCCAGGGATGGGGGAGCCTGGTGGGCTGCCGTCTATGGGGTCGCAGAGAGTCAGACAAGACTGGAGTGACTTAGCAGCAGCAGTAAGCAATTAACCAGGAGTACAGTGAACATTTGAGATATATATACACACACATTTTTGTTTTATCAAAACATCAGTAAGAATTATCATCAGACTAATTTGAGTATGCTGGTTCCATCTATGTCCTCATCCATCACTTAAAGTAATTGGTTTGGCTACTTCTTTACCATGATGACAACCATGACACCAGCACTAGCTGCTTGTGGTTTGGTCCCTGCAGGATACAAATATATCAGCTGTGATAAAATCATAGCAAGCATTCACAATCTAATGGGCAGCAGCTTGCTCTTGAGGTCCATTCGTGCATGTGCATCTCATCTCCACTCTCCTGCTTAACTTTCCTGGAACTTCTGGTACTGCTCTCTATTCTCCAGTTTGAAGAGAGAGGAAAGAGAACCAAGATTAAGGAAGGAAAGAGGGGGTTCCAATTTCTTCTTTCCCTGGTTCCTCCTGTATATTCCTAAAAAATTTTGCTTCTCATGATGTAACTGTCAATTGCTGAGATATAAATAACTGCATCTTGTACACAACTATCTTTGGGACCAGTTACCTCAGTTTATCTTTTTCTGCAAACCTATGAGAAGATTCTCTAAAATGTAATTTGGAGAAGCCTATAGGGCATATATGTGACATATAGAGAGAAATGCCTTTGAAATTCTCAAGTTTTCAAACTCTAGCTCTTTGCAATTTTACCTCTTTTCTATTTGCCTTTAAATTATGAAAAAATTCTAAGACTTTCTCATCTTAAAAAGAAACATTTCTTGATCATACCCCCAACTATCACACCATTTATTTTCTTATTTTTGTATTAATAGCAAAAATCATTGAAAGAGTTATTTGCCATTTCTATTTTTCTTATTAACTTACTTAAATTTTTGTGTCCACCAGTCCATAGACCACTCTTATCAGTTCAGTTCAGTTCAGTCACTCAGTCATGTCCGACTCTTTGTGACCCCATGAATCGCAGCATGCCAGGCTTCCCTGTCCATCATCAACTCCCGGAGTTCACTCAAACTCATGTCCATCGAGTTGGTGATGCCATCCAGGCACCTCATCCTCTGTCGTCCCTTTCTCCTCCTGCCTCCAATCCCTCACAGCATCAGGGTCTTTTCCAATGAGTCAACTCTTTGCATGAGGTGGCCAAAGTATTGGAGTTTCAGCTTCAGCATCAGTCCTTCCAATGAACACCCAGGGCTTATCTCCTTTAGGATGAACTGGTTGGATCTCCTTGCAGTCCAAGGGACTCTCAAGCATCTTCTCCAACAACACAGTTCAAAATCATCAATTCTTCGGTGCTCAGCTTTTTTCACAGTCCAACTCTCACATCCATACATGACCACTGGAAAAACCATAGCCTTGACTAGATGGACCTTTGTTGGCAAAGTAATGTCTCTGCTTATATGCTATCTAGGTTGCTCATAACTTTCCTTCCAAGGAATAAGTGTCTTTTAATTTCACGGCTGCAATCACCATCTGCAAGGATTTTGGAGCCCCAAAAAATAAAGTCTGACACTGTTTCCACTTTTTCCCCATCTATTCCCTACTCTTATAAATGTGGCCAATTATTTACATGGTAATATGCAAAGATCAATTGTTAGCCCCAATCTTTCGTATCAGCTTTTGGCACAGTTGATGGTGCCATCTTTCTCTTCTTTTAATTAATTAAGTTATTTTAATTGGAGGCTAATTACTTTAATATTGTAGTGATTTTACCATACATTGAGATGAATTAGCCATGGGTGTACATCTTTCTTAAAGTACATCTTTTATTTGAATTCTGGGGAACTCTTCTCTGTTAGTTTTCTTCTTACTTCATTTACTATGTGTTTTGAGTTTCTTTCATGAGTTCCTCTTTATCTCCAAGACCTATGTTAGATGGCTTGGGGCTCAGTCCTTAGGCCTCTTCTCATTTCTCTTTAATCATTCCTTTTCTTGATCTCATTCAATATCATGGCATTAAACACCATCTATGGGCTTATTATTCCCAATTCTACACCTCCAGTCTATCTTTCACTTCAACTTTAGACTGTATATCCCACTGTTACTCAACATTTTCATGGGTGTCTCATTAGTAACTTAAAATTTGCAAGACCAAAACCAAGCTCCTTATTGTCTCCATTTAAGTGTTCTTTCTAGAGACATTCCAATTCGGGAAATAACAATGTCATCCTTCCAAGTGCTCAGAATAAAAAAAAAGTCTGGCATTAACATTGATACTCTTCTTTCTTTAACACAACATAACAACTCTTTCAACAAACACTTTGGTCTCTACTTCAAAACATATCCAGAATCGGACCACTTCTGCCCACCTCCACAGTTACCTCTCTGCCAAGATACTATAGTCTCACATCATATCACTGCAGTTTCATTCTAACTACTCTTGCTGCTTCAGCCCTTCTTAACCAGTATTCAAAGTAATCCTTAAGAAACGCAGGTAAAGTTATATCTTTCCTCTATTCAGAACACTCTAAAGCCTTCCAATTTCGGATATAGGCTAAAATCTTTAAAAAGAGCCTAAAAGGTCTTGGATTATCTGGCTCCCTTTACCTTTCTGCTTGTATCACCTACTACGCTCCCACTTACTCTGCTTCAGCCATACTCCATCATCAGGACTCTTTCACTTGTTATTCTCCTTGGCTAGAATGATCTTCCCTCTGACATCAGTATCATTATGGCTAGCTCCCTCATCTACTTCAGCTGTTTATTCAAATGTTACCTTCTGTGAGATCTTTCATAGCCACCTTATTTAAATGGAATGCATTTCACTTCTGCCAACACAGTCCATCCCACTTTCTATAGCACGTGAAAGTCTCTCAGTTGTGTCTGACTCTTTGTGACCACATGGACTATCCAGTCCAAGGAATTCTCCAGGCCAGAATAGTGGAGTGGATAGCCTTTCCCTTCTCCAGGGGATTTTCCCAACCTAGGGATTGAACCCAGATCTCCCACATTGCAGGTGGGTTCTTTACCAGCTGAGCCATAAGGGAAGCCCAAGAGTACTGGAGTGGGTACCCTATCCCTTCTCCAACAGATCTTCCCAACCCAGGAATTGAACTGGGATCTCCTGCATGGCAGGCAGACTCTTTACCAACTGAACTATCAGGGAAGCCCAAGATATCACTATGTAACATTCAAATAGGTAGATGATAGATATATGAACATGGATATGTATATACATTATATAAATAGTTTACCTTATGGCCTGTTTCCTCCAATCAAACATACCCGCCTTAGGAGTATATATTTCTGGCTCCTTTATTTAATACTGTATATGTAGCACCCAGAATGCTGACTCGCACATAGTAGGCATTCAGTAAATGTTTGTTAATTTAATAAAAGAAAAATTAAAACACTATTATGAGTCTATTCAATTTGGGCATAATGAATGCTATTCATTTTACACAATATTATTCATTGAATAATTCAAATATTAGATTGTAATTTTCTTTTCTAAAGTTCTAAACTAGTAATTAAGTTTTTCATTATTACTGGGCATTGCATGCATTTGACTTGTTTACTTAACTAAGCAATAAGTTTGTTGGCAGTAAATACTATTACTTCCACTTTTTAAATTATACTTTATTGTTTCTGTATTGCATGCTTAGTGAATGACTATTCAATGATATATATAACTTAAAGGTGACTCAAATTGACATGTCTGTATGATTTTTACTTCTCTGTTAAAAAGCTTTAATGTGGGATGAAATTTTGATATGTTACCTGAGGCATCCTTACAGATATTGTCTATTTATATTCATAGCAAACATAGGCTGTATTGTCATTAGAGTTGAAAAATAGAGATTGATCTTTCAAAGGAATGTGGAAAAGGTTAGTAGCAGAAAGTGAGTTTGACAAGATATTTATTTCAGAAATGAAAGCAGAATTTTTGTCTAAGTAAACCATTCAAATATGTCATTTTTATTCAGAGAGAGACAAAAAGTATCATTGGGGATTTTTAACAACTATCTAAAAGACATAAACATAAATATTATGAATGTGTATGTACTTTTTAGGAAAATAAGTACTTCTTGTATTTTACCAAAACACTGATATTTAAGGAAATAAGACAAACTCTGAAATAGAAAACAGAAATTGGAGGGTCCCTTAATGTCAAGAAGACTATCTTTTGGTAAAGTTTCATAATTTAGTAATGCTTCCTCCCATCCACCAGTGAGAACCCTCTCTTCTCGGACCCTATTAATCCTCAGGGACAAGTATGAAGGTGTACATAAGTATTCTCATCAAAATACTATCCTTCATAAATGGATAAATTTAAGAAAATTACCTTGTTTAAGGTAAACCTGAGCTTTCCAATTTATTCACCATTCTCAGTTATTTTAAAGTATGTGCCATTTTGGAGTTTTCATGAAAGTAGTGCATGATCTCCTTTACATCCTGCCTAATGTTTAGGCCAGACAGTCTGGAAAGAAACATGTTCTAGCCATTACATATGCAGGTTCTGGAGTCAGAAGGTCTAGATTGAAATTAAGTTTCCACCACTTATTTAGTGACCTTAAGAAAATGTCTTCCCTTTAGGCCTTATTTTTATCATCTGTGGAATGGGGATCAAAATAGTACCTACTGTATAAGGTCATTCTGAAGTTTAAATGAGTTAATACTTGTACAGTCCTTAGAGCCATGCTTGGTCTTAAGTTAGATATTACTAGGTTTTGATTGCTACTGCAGATGGTGACTGCAGCCATGAAATTAAAAGACACTTACTCCTTGGAAGGGAAGTTATGACCAACCTAGATAGCATAATAAAAAGCAGAGACATTACTTTGCCAACAAAGGTCCGACTAGTCAAGGCTATGGTTTTTCCAGTGGTCATGTATGGATATGAGAGTTGGACTGTGAAGAAAGCTGAGCACTGAAAAATTGATGCTTTTGAACTGTGTTGTTGGAGAAGATGCTTGAGAGTCCCTTGGACTGCAAGGAGATCCAACCCGTTCATCCTGAAGGAAATAAGTCCTGAGTGTTCATTGAAAGGACTGATGCTGAAGCTGAAACTCCAATACTTTGGCCACCTCATGCGAAGAGATGGCTCATTGGAAAAGACCCTGATCCTGGGAGGGATTGGGGGCAGGAGGAGAAGGGGACGACAGATGATGAGATGGCTGGATGACCTCACCAACTCGATGGGCATGAGTTTGAGTAAATTCCGGGAGTTGGTGATGAACAGGGAGGCCTGGCATGCTGCGATTCATGGGGTCGCAGAGTCGGACATGACTGAGCGACTGAACTGAACTGAATATTATTTCAAAAATAGTTTGGGTGGGATAATGTGTAAGAACAAAGTCTAAATGTGAATTCAACATTTCCTTGGTAGCAAGCAGCACTGTACTTTAGCTGTTTTATGTGCTTTTAGATTTCTACTGTTCTACTCTGCTTAACAACAATATAAACTGAGCATATTATCATCCTCTATACATTTATTCATATCATATGGAACACTTCATATTTCAATCTACTTAATCAAAACATACTCTTTATTCTGTAGTTAAACAAAGTCCCATCTCCTCCATAAAGCCTTTTGTGACCACCTGAACTCACAGCATTGAGTTGCCTATACTAGTCACTAACAAAGTGGTCATTTCCTGCTTTGTGGCATTCCCTTTTTAGATGTCCTTATTGTTCCTAAGTACACTTTTAAGGTCTTTATAGGGAGAACGTTTTACTAAGCATCTTTATATTAATATAGCACTTAGAACACTGCTTTGCAGACATCGTAGATTCACAAGAAATATTTGTGTTTCACTTTATTTTGTATAAGGTAATAATGTAATGAGATGGACTTCTCTAAATTTCATATACAAAAAGAAACCTGTCTCATGGTTTATATTCAATCAGCTCAGTTCAGTTCAGTCACTCAGTCGTGCCTGACTTTTGCAACCCCATGAACCGCAACATGCCAAGCCTCCCTGTCCATCTCCAAATCCTGGAGTCGACCCAAACCCATGTCCATTGAGTCAGGGATGCCATTCAACCATTGCATCCTCTGTCCTCCCCTCCTCGTCCCTACTTCTATCCTTTCCAGAATCAGGGTCTTTTCAAATGAGTCAGCTCTCCGCATCAGGTGGCCAAAGTATTGGAATTTCAGCTTCAACATCGGTCCTTCCAATGAACACCCAATGAACCTCCTTTAGGATGGACTGGCTGGATCTCCTTGCACTCCAAGGAACTCGCAAGAGTCTTCTCCAACACCACAGTTCAAAAGCATCAATTCTTCTGCACTCAGATTTCTTTATAGTCCAACTCTCACATCCATACATGACTACTGGAAAAACCATAGCCTTGACTAGATGGAGCTTTGTTGGCAAAGTAATGTCTCTGCTTTTTAATATGCTGTCTGGGTTGGTCATAACTTTCCATCCAAGGAGCAAACGTCTTTTAATTTCATCGTTGCAATCACCATCTGCAGTGACTTTGGAGCCCAGAAAAATAAAGTCAGCCACTGTTTCCCCATCTATTTGCCATGAAGTTATCAGACCGGATGACATGGTCTTAGTTTTCTGAATGTTGAGCTTTAAGCCAACTTTTTCACTCTCCTCTTTTACTTTCATCAACAGGCTCTTTAGTTCTTCTTCACTTTCTGCCATAAGGGTGGTGTCATCTGCATATCTGAGGTTATTGATATTTCTCCTGGCAATATTGATTCCAGCTTGTTCTTACTCCAGCCCAACATTTCTCCTGATGTACTCTGCGTATATGTTAAATAAGCAGCGTGACAATATACAGTCTTGACATACTCCTTTTCCTATTTGGAACCAGGATGTTGTTCCATGTCCAGTTCTAACTGTTGCTTCCTGACCTGCATACAGGTTTCTCAAGGGGCAGGTTAGGTGGTCTGGTATTCCCATCTCTTTGAGAATTGTCCACAGTTTATTGTGATCCACACAGTCAAAGGCTTTGGCATAGTCAATAAAGCAGCAATAAATGTTTTTCTGGAACTCTCTTGCTTTTTTGATGATCCAGCAGATGTTGGCAATTTTATCTATGGTTCTTCTGCCTTTTCTAAAACCAGCTTGAACATCTGGAAGTTCATGGTTCACATATTGCTGAAGCCTGGCTTGGAGAATTTTGAGCATTACTTTACTAGTCTGTGAAATGAGTGCAGTTGTGCAATAGTTTGAGCATTCTTTGTCTTTGCCTTTCTTTGGGACTGGAATGAAAACTGATCTTTTCCAGTCCTGTGGCCACTGCTGAGTTTTATAAATTTCCTGGCATATTGAGTGCAGCACTTTCACAGCATCATCTTTCAGGATTTGAAATAGCTCAACTGGAATTTCATCACCTCCACTATCTTTGCTCATAGTGATGTTTCCTAAGCCCCACCTGACTTCACATTCCAGGATGTCTGGCTCTAGGTGAATGTGAGTGATCACACCTTCATGATTATCTGGGTCATGGAAATCTTTTTTGTACAGCTCTTCTGTGTATTCTGCCATCTCTTCTTAATATATTCCGCTTCTGTTAGGTCCATACCATTTCTGTCCTTTATTGAACCCATCTTTATATACTCAATCACATATAAACATAAATGCATTGTCCTTTGTATGCATGTAAGCATCATGGCATCCAGGCCACATCACTTCATGGCAAATACATAGGGAAACAATGGAAACAATGACAAACTTTATTTTCTTGGGCTCTGAAATCACTGTGGATGGTGGCTGCAACCATGAAATTAAAAGATGCTTTCTCCTTGCAAGAAAAGCTATGACAAAACTAAACAGTATATTAAAAAGCAGAGGCATTACTTTGCCAACAAAGGTCTGTATAGTCTAAGCTTTGGTTTTTCCAGTAGTCATATATGGGTGTGAGAACTGGACCATAAAAAAGGTGAGTACCAAAGAATTGATGCTTTTGAACTGTGGTGTTGAATAATACTCTTGAGAGTCCCTTGAACTGCAAGGAGATCAAACGTGTCAATCCTAAAGGAAATCAACACTGAATATTCATTGTAAGGACTGATGCTGAAGCTGAAGCTCCAGTACTTTGGACACCTGATGTGTAGAGCCAATTCATTAGAAAAGACCCTGATGCTGGGAAAGACTGAAGGCAGGAGAATAATGGCAGGCAGAGAACAAGATGGTTGGATAGTATCACTGACTCAGTGGACATGAGTTTGAACAACCTCCAGGAGATGGTGAAGGACAGGGATGCCTGGCATCGCAGAGTCAGACACAACTGAATGACTGAACAACAAATGACAGAAAACATGCAGATGCACACTTATAAACAGTGTGATGAATAGCTTCTGTTCTCAATGAACTTCCATGAAATAGAACTCAGCTAATACCTCCCACTTATCTTTTCCACTAAAATTATAGTTTGCAGCTTGTTAATGGAAAAGCACTCTGTAAAAGACTTAAGCCACTCTGTCAGAAATGCCATTGATTGTCTTTATTACTGGAATAACAACCCCCTCAAACTATAATAGAAAGTAATATGACCATTGCTCTGGCAGCATCATTAAATTGGGCAGTGAACTACTTCAAAAAGCTTTGAGTGTTAACCATTAGTTCAGTCTTAAGTATGTAGATTTTAACAGCCAACTATGCACTGCAGTCTATCTGAACATTTAAAAACACCATTCAAACTTAATTTTACTGAAATGTTAATGACCAGAACAAAACATTAAAGGCAGAAAATAGAAGTGATTATTTCAACAGATGAAAGGAAACAGTAAATGCAAGCTCATGTTTTAAAAGAGTGGCAGTGACATCTCTTTTTAAGGAAATGTCCTAAGTTCAAAACACCATGGAGTTATTTAAACTGCTATTTACATCGGATTTTATTTTTTTATTTGCAAATACATTTCCCAGGGAAAAAAGTAACAGCTTTGTAAATTTGAGTGAATATTTGTTTTCAAAGAAAAACTTAATTAGTTTCTAAATGCCTAATTTGGAAAATTTCTAGTTTTCCACAATGATGAGAAATAGGAATAAATTACAAAGAGATAAAATGAGCATAATCAGAAAAATAAAAGAAAATTATAAAAGCTGATCCTGAAAGTCTCTGGTATGTGGTGGTAAAGGAGTAGACAGTGAGATGTAAGAATTTCATTGACTCTTTCCAATGCCATCAATGGGTGACTACGACAACGTGTTCAAGTATTAAAGAGGCAAGGAACATAAATGCTGAAAAATATCATGGACATGAAATTGTTCTCATTATTGCTATGTTGATATTTAAAAGTGGATAGTTGAAGGTGTAAATTTAAATCATGAAAGGTTAAAAATAATCAAATAATGGTATTGAAAAGTACTTTGAAGGAAAATGAACAATTATTTGCTAATAAAATATACTGGGCTAAAATCAGATTCATGGTAAACCACGCCTAAAGCATACGTATTATATATAGACACGATAATTTCAGCACTTCATTCTATCAGAATTCTTTCCTTCAGGAACAATGTAATTTTGTTGCACTGAAACCAATAGCCAAATTTCACTCTGAAAATTTCACACAGAAAATGCAAGTAATGAAAACTAAGCAAATTACCTAGGTATTTTTGTATACCAGGCATTCAAATTTCTAGCCAAGATTTATGATTCCTTCTTAAACACTGTGAGAAACTCTTGTCAGGTTCTACTAAGTTAGAATAAAAACTGGAATCCTTTTCAGAGCATAAAATGGGTTATAGCAGTTTGAAAAGCTAAAACTACGATGAGCTGGTTACCATATATATTGTCCTTTGGATTAGAAAGAATAATTATTATAGGTAGAAGTACTTTGAAGTTGAATTTGTAGAGGGAATTTTAGCTTTCTAAGTTAGATTTTAAGCTCCTGCAAAGTTGAATATAGACTTGCGTAGTTCTTGTGGGTGAGCTTATAATTTCCTTAAAAAACAATAATACAAACATGAGTGTCTCTTATAAGTAGGGAAAGATATGTCCTTAGGGATTCTACAGATGTCTTTTACTGGTGATAATGTGGCTCCATTAAGGCAACTCAACCCAGGATTTCATTTCATAATGTGTCGTTAGGAGAGCTATTTCAGAACATTAATTCTATACAATGGGGGTAGAAATATAGGGTGTATTTTTGACAATTAAAATTGAAATAACAACCTTGAAAGTGTCTTCTACATTTATGTGTCTCAACCTATTCAAATATGATGTTCTATCACCACTGTTCTCAGATGAAGGAAAAAAACACCCAAGCCTTATTGTTATAATGATTTCATAAACTCAATTTTTTCATAATTTTGTCAGATATATATAATGAAGACTAGTGGGTACTTTGCACTCTACTTGAAAAGCATGAATATTACTATAAGTTTGAAATTAGGAACAACAAAAAGCACTATAGCAACAGTAAGAGCTATACAAGTGCTGAGTATTATATAAGCACTTTATAATTATTATCTCAATTAATCCTCATAACAACATCATAATATTGGTACTATTGTTTTCCCATTTTCTAGTTGAGGAAACAGGCTTTGAAAGGTTAAAGATGCTTTCTCAAATCACACAACAAAGCCCTGACTGACATCAGATTCTGAAATCTTACCAGTTGTCTTTTAACTATGCAGCATAATGCTCGGCTTGCAATAACACTTTATTAACATATAACCAGTTCACAAACCCCAAAAGTTATACTCTGAAAAATAATAGATGTTAGGATGATGAGGCTTTGGTTTTGAGTTTTCCTTACAGCAAAGATTCTCAGTCATGTTTGCTAATAGGGACATGCCTAAATTATGTGTTTAACTAGGTGAATGGGATTCAAGAAGCCAAGATATGAAACCTAATCAGGTTTAGCTGTACCTAGCAACATACACACTTCTTTAAAAACAATGTAAAATTCAGTCTTCCACAAAAGAAGCAGTGTCATGAGAAAACTTGGGTTTCAAGTTTTGTAAACGTTGCATTTTCAATATTACGGTGTCAGTCTTCATTCACTTTTGACAAGGTTGTCAATCAAATAGCAATCTGGTTTTATAAGACTTTAAACAAAGATCAAATAAATGATACTGCTGAGTTAATATTATCTTCCCACTTAAGCACTTTCATACTCTAACATCAATATTAAATTCAAGCTATTCTTTCAAAGCAAACAAAATGATACAAACTTTAGTATTTCTCTTGCTCATGGAAACCATAATTTGTAGATCGACTTCAGATATTTGTGAAATAGTACCTTGAACTTACATTTTAAGGAATTGTAATTTAGAAAGCCTTTTCAGTGTTTATCTTTAAATATTTTGTATATTTTGTTTAATAGTAAGAGATAATGCAGTTAAATGTGAAATATAATAATTTTCATTCTCACTTTAGATCAATAAAAATGAAAGGCATCAAAAATCAATTTAATAAGCAAATAAATTCAGCATACCAAAGCAGTGCAAATGCAACATTAGCAGCCTCATCATCAAGTTGACTTGTCAGTAACTCTGAGCCCAACTCCTGGATACTATGTCACTATAAACCTAAGTTTTAAGCAAGCTCAAATGATGCTCAAATGAAAAGACCATAATATTTTTGTTTGGTTTTCCAAAAGTGTTACCTGGTAAATGTCACTGTAAACCCCAAAATCTACTACAAGAATAAGCTAGTTAATGTATACACTGTAAACATGTACTGATGTCATATGTTAAGGGATTAATGTTTGAGAACATTAGCCACCTTCAGTGATCACTTTACAAAATTCTCTACTTAACTAGCATTTTCTGCATACCACTGGAAGTATGATGTTGTATTAGGCACCAATGTGTCAACTGAAAATAACATGTGTGTACCTAGTCACTTATTCATGTCTGAATCTTTGCGACCCCATGGACTGTAAGCTGCCAGGCTCCTCTGTCCATGGGAATTCTCCAGGCAAGAATACTGAAGTGGGTTGTCATGCCCTCCTCAAGGGATCTTCCCAATCCAGGGATTGAACCCAGGTCTCCAAATTGCAGGTGGATTCTTTACCATCTGAGCCACCAGGGAAGCCCAAGAATACTGGAGTGAGTAGCCTATCCCTTCTTCAGGGGATCTTCCTGATCCAGTAATTGAAGTAGAGTCTCCTGCATTGCAGGCGGATTCTTTACCAGCTGAGCTACCACGGAAGCCCGAAAATAACTAAAGAAATGCTTCATATTTTAGTTGTTTCTATTATTAGGGCCCTAGAATATTTCAGAACTAAAATAATATTGCAGTATTTGGTTATGGTTATTATAACCAAAACACGTTACTTTCCTTTGAAAAATAAGATATTCAGCCACATTTGAGAGTTTGACTTTGTCACCTTATTACCAGCTAGTGATAGAAACTGCTGGGTAAGATAACTCTCTAGCCATTTTTGAGTAAAGGAATTGATGGATTTATAAATGTATCCTTTATCCCCAGGTATCATTTGGTGTTGAGAGTTGGTCAGGAAGAAAAAGCAGAATTTTGTTTTATGTTTGCAACTGTCTGGGGAAAATGAGATAATTGATGTGGGCAAAACTGATGCAATTCAAGTGAATTGCTTACAATTACCTCAAATCTAAAGTAGCCAAGAATTCTTCATGATTCTTCAAAAGATGTTTCTGAAGCCAAGGGACTGGCATTTGAAAAGTCTTTGACATGATGAACTTATGTTTCTTTGGACTCCACAATAATTTTTCTGTGAAATTTTAGGCATCCACATGAATATTGGGCATACTGATGCTTGAATAAAAAGTGGCTCATATATAGTCACTGATCGGTATGTGTTTGTGTGTGTATGTGTACTCCAAAATTAATGGTGACTTCACTGAATATTCCCCATATAAAATGAGGGTAGAGTAAAGGGTCATTGTAATTCTACTATGGTATACCAGAAGAATCTAACAGAGCTTCTGGTATTATTTGTGGTGTCAGAATTCATAATGATATCCTGTCATTAAAATACTAAACGTGACCCTTAAGGTGAAATGACTTTATCTTAACCTACTGTGATACTGCCAAGAATATAAGAAGGTCTATATCCTTGATTTCTATATGACTATATACTTAAATGTATATGTTTTATGATTTTTAAAAAATCATAAAGTCATGTTATAACACCCCAAGCTATAGCAAATGAGATAGTGATATACATATCTTGGCATTTTTCTAAAAATTAGTTGGAATATATGCAAAACAAACTTTTTAAAGATATAGATTTATCATTTAAATTAACTTTATCATAAGGCTACTGAATCCTCTCCAAGATCAATTATTTTCAAATAATTGCAAGAAAAGTCTCTAGATTCTGTTGAAGTTATCTTCCACATAGAGACAGTTAGAAAGACATGAATGCTAATTTAAGCACAACTGACAGTTTTCAGTGTTTTGCTAAGTTGCTTCAGTTGTGTCTGACTCTTTGGACTCCATGGACTGTAGTTCGCAAGGCTCCTCTGTTCAGTTCATGGGGATTCTCCAGGCAAAAATACTGGAGTGGGTTGTCATGCCCTCCTCCAGGGGGTCTTCTCGACCCAGGGATCAAACCCATGTCTCTTATGTCTCTTGTATTGGTAGGCAGATTCTTTACCACTAGCACAACCTCAGTGCTTTACCTAGAACAATTTGAAAATCTTGCAGGGTTAAAAGGGAAATATAAGTATAATTATTTTCAAAAGTAGATATTAATAATGATTCTTGAGTTGTTCTAAGTCTTTGTTAAAACCTTCTTTCATAGTCTCAATCTTTACCTCTATTCTTTTTCTGGTTCAACTTTTTCTATCATCTTCACTATCATTACTCTGAAAAGTTTTTTTTTCTGATTGGTTGCCTAAGTCCACTTCAGTTAGTTGTTTTTCTGGGGTTTTATCTTATTCCTTCATTTGGGAGATAGTCCTCTGCCTTTTCATTTTGATTAACTTTCTGTGATTGTGGTTTTTGTCCTGGAGGCTGCAGGATTGTGGTTCTTGCTTCTGCTGTCAGCCCTCTGGTGGCTGAAGTTATCTAAGAGGCTTAGATAAGCTTCTTGATGGTAGGGACTGGTGGTGGGTAGAACTAGCTGTTGCTCTGGTTGGGCCAGTGGTAAAGAACCCACCTGCCAATGCAGGAGATATGAGACATGGGTTTGATCCCTGGGTCAGGAAAATCCCCTGGAGGAGGGCATGACAATCCACTCCAGCATTCTTGTCTGGAGAATCCCATGGACAGAAGACCCTGGTGGGCTACAGTTCATGGCATTACAAAGAGTCAGACACAACTGAAGCAACTTATCACAAACACACTGGTGGGCAGGGCTCGATGAAATTTTCATCCACTTGTCTGCTGATTGGTGGGGCTGCATTCCCTCCCTATTAGACCTGAAGTGATCCAGCCCTGGAGTCTACAGTCTCTATGGTAGGGCTAATGGTGATAACCTCCAGGAGGGCTCATGCCAACAGGTGTTTCCTAAGACTGCTGCTGCCAGTGTCTTTGTCCCTGTAGTTAACCACTGCTGACCCACACCTCTGCAGGGGACCTTCCAACGTTAGGAGGTTGGTCTGATTCAATCTCCTATAGGGTCACTGCTTCTTTCCCCTGGGTCTTGGTGTGCACAAGATTTCGTGTGTGCCCTCCAAGAATGGAGTTTCTTTCCCCTGGTCGTGTGGAAGTCCTGCAATCAAATCCCACTGACCTTCAAAGTTAGATCCCCTGGGTATTCCTAGTCCCTTTGCTAGATCCACAGACTGAGAAGCCTGACACGGGGTTGAGAACCTTTACAATAGTGGGAGAATGGTATTATTGTTCTCCAGTTTGTGAGTTACCCACCCAGTGGTTATGGGATATTATTTTGTCATTATTGTGCCTCTCCTACCACCTCATTGTGACTTCTCTTTTGTCTTTGGATGTAGGATTTTTTTTTTTTTTGGTGGGATCCATTGTCCTCCTGTTGATGGTTATTCAATGGTTAGTTGTAATCCCAGTGTACTCACAGGAGGAGGTGAGTGCATGTCTTCCTATTCTACCATCTTGAACCGATCTCCCCAGACATTACTAATCATGAAGCATTGCCAAACACTCAATCTTTCTCTTTATTTTTTATATTGATAATTTATTGGCTTGCAACAAAATCCATTAATCATTTCAGAAATATCAAATGTGATAAGAGAATTCATGTTTAAGTTTGGCTTAAAGCTGTGAATAATTTGTTTGTTAGAAATACTATTCCATATACTACCATACAGGAAAAATATTTGTTATGACATATTATAGCAAAAATAGAGCCAATTCTTAATTATCTATGCAAACAGTAGATGGCAAAGCATGGAAAAATCTAATACAGGGGATAATTCATTTGATTATGAAACATGTTATGTGGTTTTAAGTTAACCTTCCTTCCTAATTGCTTTGCTTAAACTACAACATGTTCCCAAATCTCCATTTTCTGAGCAAAAGAGGACTTAATGTCCCCCTATTCTAATCCATACTGCAAATGGACAATAGATTTACTTTTCAAAGCAGTGTTTTCATCACACTATTCTAAGACTTGTAAAATAAAATATTAACACTTCATCCTGAAAACACTTGATCTACAGCTGGATCCCACTGGTTTTTCCTAACTCTTAACATGAAAAAACAGCAGGCTGTGTCCAGAAGATATTTTGTGAAGGTGGTCAGTCAATGTGTTATAGGGCAAAGAAAATGCACACCTGTGTTCAGATTTTGGTGTAATGCTTACTAGTTGTGCCAAAGTGGCCAAATTGCATACTCTTTCTGTTCCCCAATTTTCTCACCAAGTTCTTTGAGTCGAGCCCATATATTAAACACTTTGAATTTGTTGATTATTTAATTCATTAAATATAGATAAATATAGCCTAGGCCACTTGAGTTAGCCTGAGATATAAATTTGCAATAGAGAATTCACAAAGTGGCAAATAACAGAAAAAGGCAAATTAAGAGTTGACATCAGTTATAATTTAGTTAATAGTAACTGGAGGAGAAATGTGTAAGAGCCTATACTCTAAGTATGCCCATAGATTCTCAGAGTAACTACTCACCCACACTTCTGGCAGGTGGCCACCAATTTGATGCTTTCTAGAAAAAATACCATTTAATACTTAAGGGACATATCTTTCTCTGTGATATTTTGCTTAAACTATGGAGGAAGGGTAGAAATACATGTTTAAATAAAGGTGTAAGCTCAGTTCAGTTCAGTCACTCACTCGTGTCCAACTCTTTGTGACCCCATGGACTGCAGCACACCAGGCTTCCCTGTGCATCACCAACTTCTGCAGCTTGCTCAAACTCATGTCCATCAGGTCAGTGATGCCATCCAACCATCTTGTCCTTTGTCATCTCCTTCTCCTCCTGCCTTCAATCTTTCCCAGCATCAGGGTCTTTTCAAATGAGTCAGCTCTTCGCACCAGGTGGCCAAAGTATTGAGTTTCAGTTTCAGCATCAGTCCTTCCAATGAATATTCAGGACTGATTTCCTTTAGGATTGACAGGTTTGATCTCCTTGCAGTCCAAGGGACTCTCAAGAGTCTTCTCCAATACCAAAGCTCAAAACATCAATTCTTCAGTGCTCAGCCTTCTTTATGGTCCAACTCTCACATTCATACATGACTACTGGAAAAATCATAGCTTAACTAGATGGACCTTTGTCGGCAAAACAATGTCTCTGCTTTTTAATATGGTATCTAGTTTGGTCATAGTTTTTCTTCCAAAGAGCAGGTGTCTTTTAGTTTCATGGTCACAATCACCATCTGCAGTGATCGCCTTCCTCTTTCACTTTCATCAAGAGGCTCTTTAGTTCCTCTTCAATTATAAGTAAAATGCAAATTATCATCATTATAGAAAATAAATATTGCTTCAGATGTTCTAGCCAATGAATTTACCCCCATTCAAATCTTTTGCAGCCCAAAAGTAGTTAAAGCACAGGTATTTGGTGGTATTACTTTTTTTACAAAAGTGAAATTCGGTGGTCTGTTAAATCTCTAATGTTTAATTATTAAAGACAATTGTTTACTACAATGATTAATTAGATATAAGTCAAGTCAAGTCTACACAAAGTTAAACAGCTGGATTTTTTGGTATGGTGTTTGATTTGTTTCAGGGAAACTTGTTCCTTGCACTTTACAAAATGGGGAGGAAGAGAGTTTAAATGCATCACTAAAATACATCAAACCATATTAATCAGCTGCAAGTGAGTGATTGGTTTGTCCATCAGCTCTCAATTTGTTTCAACTGTAGGTATTGAGGATATAAGCAAAAATGGGCTGAGTACTTCTGGGAGGAAGAACAAATCCCTGGACTCAAGATGATGTATGTCAAAAATCATCACAATATTGTAAAGTAATTATCCTCCAATTAAAATAAATTAATTTAAAAAGAAAGGCAATGTAAAAAGAAGAGACAATCAAAATATTAAAAATATCATAAAAGTATAAAAAAGATACAAAGAACCTTGATTATGAAAAAGAAATAGGTTTAGAATTCATAAAAGCAACTCATAAAAGAATACTACATAGAGTAAGTTAGTGTGGATATCAGAAAAATCTTCAAGGAACCAGACCTTGAAAAGCTGATTAGGATTCAGTTAGGTAAAGGTGGAGTGTGAGGTTTTTCCAAATTTAGTGAATAACATGAACAACATAGCAATTTATGAAGATACAGGTAGAAATGTGTGGTGCACACTCAGCAAACAGTGGTTTAATCTAATTCAGTGCAGAAAGAGAAGATAAAGCTGGACATAAAGTTTGAGGACATGGTAAAGACAGTGATGTATTGGAACTGGTTCACACTAGTTTGCCAGAGGAGACTATTAGCATCTCTTTCCATGCCTTCTTTCAGTGACTTCCTGTTGTTAGCTTGAAACTGACAATAATAGAAGAATTTATATCACAAAATTTGGCAAAGTCTCCAAGTCAACACTGTTGTTTATTTATTTATTGAGAGCCAGGTAACAAATCCTTTTCAGGACACTACTGTGCTTAAAAATTTTAATGCCAGAGTCAGGAAAATATCTATTGTAGGAAACAACTGTGAAACATTGAGAATTTTAGCAGAGAAATGATAACTTATGAGTTAACTTCCTTTGATCTGAAAGTTAAAGCCACAGACACGGATAGGGTATTTAAAAGAGAAATTATTTAGAGAAAGAAGAGTTCTGAGGAAAGAATGTTAGGGAAGAGAAAAAGCAGAAGCAGTGACAGATTTTATTTTCTTGGACTCCAAGATCACTGTGAATAGTGACTGCAGCCGTGAAATTAAAAGACGCTTGCTCCTTGGAAGGAAATCTATGACAAATCTAGATGGTGTATTAAAAAGCAGAGACATCATTTTGCTGACAAAGCTCTATATAGTCAAAGCTATGTTTTTTTCCAGTAGTCATATACAGATGTGTGTTGAATCATAAAGGCTGAGTGCTAAAGAACTGATGCTTTTGAATGATGCATTGCTGAGAATTGATGTGGTGTTGGAGAAGAATGTGAGACTAGAACCCAGGGTTTCTGATTCCAAGATTTATTTTTCCTACAATAAGTTGGTTCACATATTCCCCTTGTCTTAGTACTTATTAAATTGCAAAGTCATGCTCCTTAATTGAATTAACACCTAAACTTAATGATTTGGTACAGTGTCTTGATAGACAAGGAATGACTAAGACGTAGTGAATAAGAATGTGTTCAATGACTCAGATATGAAACCTAGTTGTTCTTGCATGTGACTTTGGCAAGAATTTTACTTCTCTGTGCCTCAATTTTCTCAAGTGTAAATGAGAAATTTAATGTGAATATTTAATGAGACAATCCTTTCAAAGCACTTATAACAATATATGGCAATAAGTTGGTCATAAATGCTAGATACATAAATGCTAGATACAGCAGCCCCATTATCTGTGGGCAATACATTTCAACACTCCCAGTGGATGCCTGAAACCAGAGCTAGAACCAAACCCCATATATACTATTTTTTCCTATACATACATACCTATGATAAAGTGTAACTTGCATATTAGGTACAGGAATGGATTAATAACAACTAATATTAAAACAGAACAATTATTATAATACTGTATAATAAAAGTTATGTGAATATGGTCTCTGTCTCTCAAAATATCTTATTGTACTGTACTTAAAATTCTTGTAATTATGTGAGATGACAAAATGCCTAGATGATGAGATGAAATGAGGTGAATGACATAAGCATTGTGACATAGTATTAGGCTACTATTGACCTTCTTATAATCATCTGCTTCGACTGATCTTGGATCATCCAGCCATGACTATGTGGATGGCTGGATAGCAGGAGCAGAAAATGTTGATGGTTGTGAATACTGAATGTGATGGAGTAGGATGGCACAAGTTTTCATTATGACACTCAAAATGGCATGCAATTTAAAACTTATCAATTGTTTATTTCTGGGATTATTCATTTAATATTTTCAAACTGTGGTTGACTTTGGTTAACTGAGACATGGAAAATAAAACTGCAGATAAAGGAACATGTGCTTAGATCACAGAATTGTAAAAAGCAAGAGCCACTTACTAAAATTCAACAGTTAAATGTGGTTTTATGTGTGGCTGGGATCTTTCCGGATTGATGGCACTCTGATAAGTAAATGCTGGAATTTATTAAAACTGTTCCATGTAAGGTGAAACAGTAAGTATCAAAGATAAATCAGTGATTGTGCTCATCATAGTATATTCTGCCTTAATGCCACCATCTAAAATATAGTGTTCATAAGTTTTTGAAATAACTATAACAGATGTCATGATAGTCCAAATTACATTCAGAAACAATAACAAGGAATAAAATTTCAAACAAAATAAGGAGTTTTTGTGAACATCAATACTTTAGCATGATTTACAATATGTTTTATGATGCAAGCAAAGGTTTTTTATAGGCACATAATACATTTTCAATAAATTAAATATGGCCATTATAAGAAACACAAAAGATAGCCTTTTAAAATTATTTTAAATCCATGGCTGATTCATGTCAATGTATGGCAAAAACCACTATAATGTTGTAAAGTAATTAGCTTCCAACTAATAAAAATAAATGGAAAAAATAAAATAAAATTATTTTAGCTAATTTGTTTCCATAGCAAGCATTATTCATCAGTTTTGAAATCAGACCAAATATTAACATTAGAAATGCACAAATCTTGACACAACGATAAAAAGAATGGTAATCTCTCTCCTTTTCAAGTGCAGTTTTGCATCAGATTTACACATTTGTCAATTTCTTATTTCAAAGCTCAAGCACTGTTAACATACTTTTCAGAAATCATTATACACTGTTTCTAATGATTTCTTCATAGTGGATTTAAAAAAAAAAAAAACGGGAAACTAATTATCTGTTACCATCACTTTTTACTACTTAATTTTGCATATAACAAAAATGGACTCAAAAGATTGAAAAAACAACAGCTACTTCATTTTTTTTAAATTTTCTATTCCTATATTTTATAGATACCCTCACACTGTGGTATCATTTGTCTTTGTTTTTTAGATGTCTAATCTAATGTTATGGCATGGTTGTCCATTATTATCATGTCTTCAAAATAAGAATCTTTTTTTCTCTCTCTGTGAGAGGCAGAATAATGACGCTACTCCACAGATAGCCAGATCTTAATTCCTAAAACTTGTGAAAACATTACCTTACAAGGCAAAAGGGAATTTGTAGATGTGATAAAGCTTAAGAACATGAGATCAGGAGATATTCTTGGTTATTAGGATAGACCTAGGGTAACTGCACGAATCATTAAAAAAGAAGGGAGAAGAGTGGGTCAGAGAGATACAATATAAGAAGATCTAAGCCCACCATTACCGACTTTGAAAATAGATGAAGGGGGATGTGAACTAAGGAATGTAGATGGCCTCTAGACACTGGGAATAGTACTCAAGGATAAGCCAGTGAGAACACATGGACCTTGGTCCTACAATCACAAGGAACTGAATTATGCCAGCAATCCAAAAGGCCAGGATATAGATTCTTCACTAGATCCTCCAGAAAGGAAAACCTACTGCCAACACTTCGATTTTTGGTCCACCATATCAGACTTCCATGACCTACTGAGAAATAAGACAATAAACTTATATTGTTTTAAAACACTAAGTTGGAGGTAATCTTGAAAAGTAGCAATAGAAAACTAACACTTTTCATAATAAGTTATTTTATACAGAAGTTTCCATAGATTTTAATTTTTCTTGAAAATATGAATAAAATAAATAAAAATGGGGCCTCATAAGGATCACCTGTTATATGTGACTATAAAAATTTCAGCCATTCTTATTTGTTATGTGCTTCACTAAGGAAAATAAAACATGTAATTATCTGGGTTAGGTCAATTAAAATTTATGAAGCAACAGATATTTTGAATCAAGTAAGAATCTAATTCATAGACCTAAATTTTAAGATTTTCTGACTTTCTGAAATTCAAATTCAGATTACATATCTGGAAAGATAATCTTAGTTAAATATTTTGAAACAGAAACAACTACACTGACAAGGCATCAGGGATATTTAATTGTACTGATGTAAGGCACATCATGGCATCTGGTCCCTTCACTCCATGGCAAATAAATGGGGAAACAGTGGAAACAGTGGTAGGCTTTATTTGGGGGGCTCCAAAATCACCACAGATGGTAACAGAAGCCATGAAATTAAAAGACACTTGCTCCTTGGAAGAACAGTTCTGACTAACCTAGACAGCATATTAAAAAGCAGAGACATTACTTTGTCAACAAAGGTGCATCTAGTCAAGGCTATGGTTTTTCCAGTAGTCATGTATGGATGTGAGTTGGACTACAAAGAAAGCTGACTGATGAAGAATTGATGCTTTTGAACTGTGCTGTTGGAGAAGACTTTTGAGAGTCCCTTGGACTGCAAGGAGATCCAACCAGTCCATCCTAAAGGAAATCAGTCCTGAGTGTTCATTGGAAGGACTGATGCTGAAGCTGAAACTCCAATTCTTTGGCCACCTGATGAAAAGAGCTGACTCATTGGAAAAGACCCTGATGCTGTGAAAGATTGAAGGCGGGAGGAAAAGGGGATGACAGAGGATGAGATAATTGGATGGCATCACTGACACAATGGAGATGAGTTTGAGTAAATTCCAGAAGTTGATGATGGATAGGGAGGCCTGGCATGTTGCAGTTCATGGGGTCACAAAGAGTTGGACATGACTGAGTGACTGAACTGAACTGAAGGCATATGAGAGATGGAAAGGAGATCTTAACAGGCATGAATCTGTTTCCATTGGTTTTTTTGGGCTCAAAAATTTGCTTTTAATTATTTTACTAATAATTATGAAAGAATCCTAAAAGTATTTATAGAGAATTCTATTTTTAACACTTTCATTTTTTTTTAAATTTTTTTATTAGTTGGAGGCTAATTACTTCACAACATTTCAGTGGGTTTTGTCATACATTGATATGAATCAGCCATAGATTTACACTTATTCCCCATCCCGATCCCCCCTCCCACCTCCCTCTCCACCCGATTCCTCTGGGTCTTCCCAGTGTACCAGGCCCGAGCACTTGTCTCATGCATCCCACCTGGGCTGGTGATCTGTTTCACCATAGATAGTATACATGCTGTTCTTTTAAAACATCCCACCCTCACCTTCTCCCACAGAGTTCAAAAGTCTGTTCTGTATTTCTGTGTCTCTTTTTCTGTTTTGCATATAGGGTTATCGTTACCATCTTTCTAAATTCCATATATATGTGTTAGGGTTAGTAAAACAAACAACAAAATTACCCTACATATAAGTAATTCTAAATTGACAATGTAAAATGTAGTTTCATATTCATTAATACAACAGGCTTAAGAACAACACTGAGAGGTTAGATATTATTTCCATCTTACAGATAAGGAAACTAAGACTCAGAGAGATTAATTTATCTAATTTGTCATTGATTAATACTTAATTCATTTGTATTATTAAAGGTCAATTATCTACAAGATACATTAGCTAGTGTGTTGGAAAAGGACAAAGGACTTACAGATTTTAATTCCAAATATGTTTCTCATTCTACTACTTTGCTTGTGATAATATTTTTTTTTTTTTAGTGTAGGAGGTTGACATGTTAAGAAAACAAACAAGCAAACAAAACAAAAAAAAAAAACAACTGTGAATTCCTCAATCTGAATTAGCAGCATGGAGGTAGAGCTCTACTCTTTTTACACATTATAGAGAATAAAAAATATTCAATTTCCCCATTATCTAAAAGTTGGCTTACTGATTCCAGAAATTAGCAAAGCACCTTACCAATAGAAGACTCTCAAAGAAAAAATATGAAAATGTGGGAAATATTCTCACCTTTATCACATTTCCACACTTACTGAGTAGTACAAAATTTATGGAGATTTATTTTAAAAAAAACACTGTTTATTTGAAATTAACTGCTTGTAGATTCTAATTTAGAGATATAAGCCATTTATCTTGCATTTATCTTTAAATACATACTCCCTTTCTTTTGCTTGGAAAGCAGGATATTAGCTATATGAATCTATATGTTTGTATATATACATATAATGATATCAGGCTTAACAAATTTATAAGTATCTATCAAAATACATCTATATAAACATTCTTTTCTTATAACATCCTATATCTTCAAATAAAGTAGCTTAATAGAATCCATGTTTAATGCTGTTAATGTTTTATTAACTTTTATTAAACTAGTAATTGCTTTCCATGAGAAGAAATGCACTCTGTCAAACAGGAAATTGGTGCTAAAGTCATGTATGGACTAAAACAGCAAGATAAGCAAACAAATTAGATAGTGCTTTCAAAGTGGCATGCTGGGTACAAATTTAGTCAAAAGGAGTATGTTAGAAATTAAAGTAGTTGAAACACTAATTGGCATTTTAGCTTCTCTTTTCAGTGGCTCTCTCAATGTCTACATCTTTTTCAGAACAGTAAACATTAGCTTTTCATATATTTTTTTCATTTTTCATTTATCTCTGTATTGTCTATTTTGTAAAGATTTCAGTGCATAAATCCAAGAGAATAGATATCTTAAATGTATTCTGTATTCACAGAAATATACCGTTAGCCATGTCAAAGTTACTGAATTCAACAAGATAAAAGTTCTAAATATAGAGGAAAGTTAATGCACAGATGTAAAGATATTATAACCTCACTTAATATAGCCTAATCCAATTAGTCTATTATCAAAGCATGGGATTTCTTTTCTACCCAGGAATTTAGGTTATACAAATCTTTATTGGACACAGTTTCATTACCTAGGTGATGTGACATGAAATTTTCACAATGGCTTCTAACCGTCAATCAAAAAATTCTCCATGTTTTGGAAAAAGCACTCTTGAAGTCTGTTACCCTAATGCCACTATTCACTCGTCCCTTCCCATAACTGTTGAACTCTAAAAGGCAATTGAACATTCTGTTTCCAACTGTAATACAACACAGATACTTAATTATATTAATTATGGTTCCAGAGATAAGTTCTTGAAAATTTCTTAGCCATTTTCTCTTTGAGTATTACCTTTCTTCTGTGTTCTCTATTCCCTTCTTCAGAGAATTCACCTAAATAAGTGTTGGAATGAGGTGCCTTACCCTCATTTCTCTTAAACTTTCATATTTTCCATCTCCTTGTCTATCTTTACTGCATACTACATGATTTCTTCAAATATATCTCCAAGTACACTATTTCTCTCTTTAGGTTTGTCTACTCTGTTGTTTAACCTATTCATCAAGCTTTTAATTTTAAATATTATATTTATTTCTAACAACTCTATTTTTTATTTTAAAATATATTGTACTTAAACAATATCAATTAATCTCATTTTTTGTTTCTTTAGGGAATTCATATGAAGTATAAAATGACTATACATCTGAGTTCCTTAGATGTCTAAATCTATGGAGTTTTCTGTGTTTTGTTTTGTTTTGTTTTGTTTTTTTACAACATGGAGAAGTTCACATCCTCTCCATACATTTTAAAATTAATTAATTTATTTTAATTGGAGACTAATTATTTTACAATATTGTGGTAGATTTTGCCATACATTGAGATGAATCAGCTACTGATGTACATGTGTCCTTTCTGTGCTAAACTCCCCTCCCACCTCCCTCCCCAACCCATCCCTCTGAGTTGTCCCAGTGCACCGGATTTGAGTGCCCTGATTCACACATCAAACTTGGATTGGTCAGCTATTTCACATATGGTAACATACATGTTTCAATTCCATTCTCTCAAATCATCCCACCCTCGCCTTCTACCACAGAGTCCAAAAGTCTGTTATTAATATCTGTGCCTTTTTTGCTGTCTCGCATTTAGGGTCATCATTAACATCTTTCTAAATTCCATATATACGTGTTAATATACTGTATTGGTGTTTCTCTTTCTGACTTACTTCACTCGTATAATACGCTCCAGTTTCATCCACTTCATTAGAACTGACTCAAACGTGTTTTTTTTAAGAGCTGAGCAATATTCCATTGTGTATATGTACCACAATTCCTCATCCATTCGTCTGCCAATGGACATCTAGTTTGCTTCTATGTCCTAGCTATTGTAAACAGTGCTGCAATGAACATCAGGGTACATGTGTCTTTTTCAATTTTTATTTCCCCAGTGTGTACGCCCAGCAGTGGGATTGCTGGGTTGTGTGGCAGTTCTATTTCCAGGTTTTTAAGGAATCTCTACACTGTTGTCCATAGCGGCTGTACTAGTTTGCATTCCCACCAACAGTGTAAAAGGGCTCCCTTTTCTCCACACCCTCTCCAGCATTTATTGTTTGTAGACATTTTGATAGCAGTCATTCTGACTAGCGTGAGATGGTGCCTCATTGTGTGTTTGATTTGTGTTTCTCTGATAACAAGTGATGTTGAACATCTTTTCATATATTTGTTACCATCTATATGTCTTCTTTGGAGAAATGTCTGCTTAGTTCTTTGGCTCATTTTTTTTTTTTTTTATTGGATAACTTATTTTTTCTGGTACTGAGCTGCATGACCTCTTGTATATTTTGGAGATTAATTATTTGTCAGTTGTTTCATTGCTATTACTTTCTCCCATTCTGAAGGCTGTCTTTTCACCTTGCTTATAGTTTCCTTCGTTGTGCAACAACTTTTAAGCTTAATTAGGTCCCATTTGTTTATTTTTGCTTTTATTTCCATTACTCTGGAAGGTGGGTCATAAAGGATCTTGCTGTGATTTATGTCAGAGTGCTCTGCCTATGTTTTCCTCTAGGAGTTTTATAGCTTCTGGTCTTATATTTAAATCTTTAACCCATTTTGAGTTTATTTTTGTGTATGGTGTTAGAAAGTGTTCTACTTTCATTCTTTTGCAGGTGGTTGACCAGTTTCCACAGCATCACTTGTTAAAGAGATTGTCTTTCTTCCACTGTATATGTTTGCTTCTTTTGTCAAAGATAAGGTGTCCATAGGTGTGTGGGTTTATGTTTGGGCTTTCTATTATGTTCCATTGATCTATATTTCGGTCTTCGTGCCAGTACCATACTCTCTTGATGATTGTAGCTTTGTTGTATAGCCTGAAGTCAGACAGGTTGCTTCCTCCAGTTCTATTCTTCTTTCTCAAGATTGCTTTGGCTATTCGAGGTTTTCTGTGTTTCCATACAAATTGTGAAACTATTTGTTCTAGTTCTGTGAAAAATACTGTTTGTAATTTATTATGGAATGCATGAAATCTATAGATAGCTTTGGGTAACATACTCCTTTTCACTATATTGATTCTTTCAATCCATGAACATGTTATATTTCTCCATCTATTTGTATCATCTTTGATTTCTTTCATCACTGTTTTATATTTTTCTATATATAGATCTTTTGTTTCTTTAGGTAGATTTATTCTTAAGTATTTTATTCTTTTCATTGCAATGGTGAAAGAAATTGTTTCATTAATTTCTTTCTGTTTTCTCATTGTTAGTGTATCAGAAAGAAAGTGATTTCAGTGTATTACTTTTATATCCTGTGACTTTACCATATTCTAGAAATTTCCTGGTGGTGTCTTTGGGTTTTTTTATGTAGAGGATCACGTCATCTGCAAAATGTGAGAGTTTTATTGCTTCTTTTCCAATCTGGATTCCTTTTATTTCTTTTTCTTTTCTGATTGCTGTAGCTAAAACTTCCAAAACTATGACAAACAGTAGTGGTGAGAGTGGGCATCCTTGTCCTGTTCCTGACTTTAGGGGAAATGCTTTCAATTTTTTTTTGCCATTGAGATAATGTTTTCTATGGGTAGAATATTGCTAAGGATTTTTGCATCTATATTCATGTGATATGAGCATGTAGTTTTCTTTTTTGTGGCATTTTGTCTAGCTTTTGTATTAGGGTGATGGTGAACTCATTGAATGAATTTGGGAGTTTACACTCTTCTGCAATTTTCTGGAAGAATTTGAGTAGGATAGGTGTTATCTCTTCTTTAAATTTTTGGTAGAATTCCCCTGTGAAGCAATCTGGTCCTGAGCTTTTGTTTGCTGGATTTTTTTAAATTACAGTTTTGACTTCTGTTCTTATGATGGGTCTGTTAAGATTTTCTATTTCTCCCTGGTTCAGTTTTGGATGGTTATACTTATCTAAGAATTTGTCCATTTCTTCCAAGTTCTCCACTTTATTGGCATATAGTTGCTGATAGCAGTCTCTTATGATCCTTTGCATTTCTGTGTTGTCTGTTGTGATTTTCCATTTTCATTTCTAATTTTGTTGATTTGATTCTTCTCCTTTTTTCTCTTGATTAGCCTGGCTAATGGTTTGTCTATTTTATTTATCTTCTCAAAGAACAAGCTTTTAGTTTTGTTGATTTTTGCTATGGTCTCCTTTGTTTCTTTTTCATTTATTTCTGCTCTGATTTTTATGATTTCATTCCTTCTGCTAACTCTGGGTTTCTTCATTTCTTCTTTGTCTAATTGTTTTAGGTGTAAAGTTAGGTTATTTATTTGATTCTTCCCTTGTTTCTTGACGTAAATTTGTATCACTAAGAACCTTCTTCTTAGCACTGCTTTTATTGAATCACATTGGTTTTAGGTTGTTGTGTTTCATGTTTCTATGCATATTTTGATTTCCTTTTTTATTTCTTCCATGATTTGTTGATTATTCAGAAGCATGTTGTCTAGCTTCCATATGTTTGTATTTTTAATACTTTTTTTACCCTGTAGTTGACATCTAATCTTACAACATTGAGATCAGAAAAGATGCTAGATATGATTATAATTTTTTTTTTAATTTACCAAGGCTAGATTTATGTCCCAGCATGACATCTACCCTGGAGAATGTTCTGTGCGCACTTGAGAAAATGGTGAATTTCATTGTTTGGGGTGAAATGTCCTATAGGTCAAACAGGTCCATTTTATCATTTTAAGCTTGTGTTTCCTTGCTAATTTTCTGTTTAGTTGATCTATCCATAGGTGTGAGTGGGTATTATTTTGTTACTCCCAGTATTATTGTGTTACTGGTAATTTCCCCTTTCATACTTGCTATAATTTGCCTCACATACTGAGATGCTTCTATGTTGGGTGCATACATATTTATAATTGTTATATCTTCTTCTTGGATTGATACTTTGATCATTATGTAGTGTCCTTCTTTGTTTCTTTTCACGGTGTTTATTTCAAAGTCTATTTATCTGATATAAGTATTGCTACTCCTGCTTTCTTTTGGTCTCCATTTGCATGAAATATATTTTTTCCAGCCCTTTACTTTCAGTCTGTATGTGTCCCTTGGTTTGAAGTGGGTCTCTTGTAGACAGCATATGCAGGGGTCTTGTTTTTGTATCCATTCCGCCAGTCTTTGTCTTTTAGTTGGGACATTCAACCTATTTAAATTTAAGGTAATTATTGATAAGTATGATCCCTTTGCCATTTACTTTGTTTGGGGTTTTGCTTTGGGTTCAAGTTTATAAACCTTTTCTGTGCTTCCTATATAGAGAAGATCCTTTAGCATTTGTTGAAGGGCTGGTTTGGGGGTGCTGAATTATCTCAGCTTTTGATCATAAAGCTTTTGATTTCTCCTTCATATTTGAATGAAATCCTTTCAGGGTATAATAATCTGGATTGTAGGTTTTTCTCTTTCATCACTTTAGGTATGTCCTGCCACTCATTTTATGGCCTGAAGAGTTTCTAGTGAAAGATCAGCTATTATCCTTATGGGGATCCCCTTGTGTGTTATGTGTTTCTTTTCCCTTGCTGCGTTTAATATTTGCTCTTTGTGTTTGATCTTTGTTAATTTGATTAATATGTGTCTTGGGGTGTTTCACCTTGAGTTTATCCTGTTTTGGACTCTCTGGGTTTCTTGGAGTTGGATGGCTCTTTCCTTCCCCATTTTAGGGAAGGTTTCAACTATTATCTCCTCAAGTATTTTCTCATGGCCTTTCTTTCTGTCTTCTTCTCCTGGGAGTCCTATGATTCCAATGTTGGGGCGTTTAACATTGTTCCAGTGGTCTCTGAAGTTGTCCTCATTTCTTTTAATTCTTTTTACATTTTTTTTCTCTCTGCTTCATTTATTTCCACCATTCTATCTTCCACTTCACTTATCCTCTCTTCTGCCTCAGTTATTCTACTGTTGGTTTCCTCCAGAGTGGTTTGGATCTCTGTTATTGCATTCTTCATTACTGATTGACTCTTCTCTATTTCTTCTAGGTCCTTGTTAAACATTTCCTGTATCTTCTCAGTTCTTGTTTCTAGTCCATTTATCTGTAACTCCATTTTGTTTTCAAGGTTTTGGATCATCTTTACTATCATTATTCTGAATTATTTTTTCAGGTAGACTCCCTATCTCCTCTGTTTTGTTTGGTTTGGTGGGTATTTATCATGTTCCTTTACCTGATGAATATTTCTCTGCCTTTTCATTTTGTTTAGATTGCTGTTTTTTTGGTGCCCTTTCTGTAAGCTGAAAGGTAGTGGTTCCTCTTTATTGTGGAGCTTGATCTTTGTGTGTGTGGTTAGCCTAGTGGTTTGTCAAGGTCCTGGTTGTGGGAGCTTACATCTTTGTTTTGGTGAGTGGAGCTCAATCTCTTCTCTCTGGAGTGCAATGAAGTGTGCAATAGTGAGTTTGGGGTGTCTATGGGTTTGGCATGACTTTGGGCACCTTTTCTTTTAATGCTCAGTGTCATGTTTCTGCTTTGCTAGAGAATTAGTCTAGTATGTCTTCTACTGGAACTTTTTGGCTCTTTGGTGGAGCTCGGTTTCAGTGTAGGTATGAAGGCTTTGGGGTGACCTGTTGTCTATTAATGTTTCATGAAATCAGGAGTTCTCTGATGTTTTAAGTGTTGGAAATAAGCCTCCTGCCTCTTGCTTTCAGTCCTTCTCTCACAGTAGCCTTAAGACTACTCTATCCATACAGCACAGATGATAAAACATCTAGGTTAATGTTGAAGCAGTTCTCCACAGTGAGGGAAGCCCAGAGAGACTCACAGAGTTACACAGAGTAGAGAAGAGGGAGGAGGGAGATAGATTTGACCAGAAGGAGAAGAGTTGGAGTCCAAAAGGGAGGGAACAATCTAGCCAGTAATCAGTTCGCTAAGTGCTCTCCACCGCTTGGAACACCCAGAGAGATTCCCAGAGTTAAGTAGAGAAGAGAAGGGGGAGGAAAAATATAGAAGTGAAACGGGAGAATCAAAAGGGGAAAGATCATTCAATCCAGTAGTCACATCCCTCCTTTCAAAGAGAATGGGCTGCTTTTCTGGGTAACTGGTGTCCTCCACCACAATTCAGAAACTGTTTTATGGAAGTCGCTTAACTTTCAAATAATCTTTTGATGAATTTGTGCGGGAGAAGTCGCTCAACATTCAGATGATCTTTTGATGAATTTGTGGGGGAGAAAGTGTTCTCCCCGTTCTATTCCTCTACCATCTTGGGAACACTCCAATTACATGTATTTTTAAAGTGTTGTCTTACAATAGATAAGAATCAAGTAAACCAAACTCTCCTTTACATTTCTATTAAAATAACTATATTTTCATTTAGGTTAAACATGAATGTAGATTGTGTAGACTAATAATACTATTCTAATAGCATACTAGAAAGTTTCTTATACCAGAGCTTCATGAATATGACTGCTGCTGCTGCTAGGTCACTTCAGTCATGTCCGACTCTGTGTGACCCCATAGACAGCAGCCCATCAGGCTCTGCCGTCCCTGGGATTCTCCAGGCAAGAACACTGGAGTGGGTTGCCATTTCCTTCTCCAATGCATGAAAGTGAAAAGTGAAAGTGAAGTTGCTCTGTCGTGTCCGACTCTTCGCGACCCCATGGACTGCAGCCTACCAGGCTCCTCCATCCATGGGATTTTCCAGGCAAGAGTACTGGAGTGGGTTGCTGTCTATGAGACTACTAATGTAGAACTTGTAATATCAAGCAAGTTTCTATTATTTGAGCGCTCACATTTAAATTCAATGTAATCTCAAATACTTCTTTTACAATTTAGCTCCCTTAAAAAGGTTAGTGCACACGCACTCACACACATACACACACCATGACTCATTCATTATTTAAGAAAATCTCTTGGTTAAAAATAACATAAGTACATTTTCATTACATCCAGTTTGTTTTATGTGTTATTTCTGGCTTTGAAACTGATGGTCTAAATAGGACTATTTTAGAACTATAACAAATTTCTACATCAGGTTTGAATAATTTATAAAAAGGGAAACACATTCACAATGATTACAACAGATCAGTGTCAAAAGTGTTGTAGCTTATCTTGACAAATTTTGACAAGAAGAAATAAAGAACAACAAAAAAAGGAGTTTCTAAAAGATATAAACTACTAGCTTGATCTGTCTGATTTGAGATTTGTCAAATTACTCCCAGAAGTACTATTATAGCAACACATCCTTATAAGCAGAATCAGACTCTGTTCTAACATGATTTTCAGATATGGGCAATAGAAATTGAGATAAAACTAGTTTAAGTTATTAAAAAACTCAATGTCATTTTAATCTGGAATGCTAAATTAGTGTTATTAAAGACTTTATTTTGTCATGATTTTACAAAATGGGGAAAATGAATGGCTGATCTTTAACTTGTATAGATATTAATTTATAAATATATAGATAGATATATTTACTAGAAAAACTTCACTGATGATGCATGTAAAATCTTGCCTTGAATGATTTACCTTAAAATGGTATGAAAAAAAGTCTAGCCATGACTGATCCAAACTAGTAGTAGGTCAAAAAATACACAGGTGTTATAAAATAACATTGCCTTTTACAATCTTTGGATTTAATGTGTAGCTTGGTTTCTCAGCTCATTGTGCTTTGTTCATTTCATCTGGATGCTTTCAGGTTAACTGTTAGAAAACTTTCTGGAGATTTAATCCTTATATCACTTTTGCCTATTGCTGTTTCAGGTCTTGTGCACCTGTTTTTTTCCTATCCTTTCATCACTTTAAAAAATTAATTCTCTTTTGTCAAAGGAGTATCTCCAAGTGTACAATATGTTTTTCCACTAATAATATATGTTAGGTTAAAATGAAGTAACAGAACACTTCCCAAATAATTCTATAAAGCCAGCTTCCCAGTTTATCCTATGAAGCAGTAATTCCCTGATGCTAAAAGTAGACAAAGACATTACTAGAAAGAAAAAAATAAACTATTAAAAATATAAATTATGAATATAAGTGCAAAAAGTTTTCAAAAAATATATAAGGAAGTGAAACTCAAAAATAGAAAAATAAGTATACACAATGACCAAGAAGACTTTATGAACAAAAGTTTAGTTCAACATAAAAAACAGTAAAAATATCTCTTTTTGTGATGACATGATATGTCATGTAGAAAACGCTCAATACTCCACAGAAAGCTTATTAGAACTAGTAAACAAATTTACTAAAGTTGCAGAATTCAGAATCAGCATACAAAAATCAGCTGTTTATTAGTTCTATACACTAATAAAAAAACAATAACAAAAAAGAATTAAGAAATCAATCCTAAGTACAACTGCATCAAGAAGAATAAAATACTTAGCATTAATTTAACCAAGGAGGTGAAAGACTTGAACACTGAAAACTAAAAAAATATTGAAGAAAGAAATTAAAAACATAAATAGAAAAATAATCTCATGTTCATGAGTCAAAAGAGTTAATATTGTTAAGATGTCCATACTACTTAAAGTGATCTAGAAATTTAATGCAATTCCGATTAAAATATTAATAGTATTTTTATATAAATAAGAAAAAAAAAACAAGTATAAAACAGAAGTTCAAATGACCCCATATAGCAAAAGAAAGAAGAACAAAGATGGAGGCATCATACGTCCTGATTTAAAATTAACCCTAACTCCAACTCTAACACTAATCCCATCCCAAAGTTGTAATAATCAATAGCAATTTTAAGCACAATGAGCTTAAAAATAAACATGTGGACCAAAGGAACACAGAAATAAACCCATGTATATATGGTAAACTGATCTTTGACAAAGGTGAGAAGAATACACAATGAGAAACAGTCTGTTCAACAAAAAGGTGCTGGGAAAATTGGATATTCACAGGAAAAATAATAAAGTTGCCTTAAAACATATACAAAAACTGACTCAAAATGGATTAAAGACCTGAGATTGTAAAACTCCTAAATTAAAGCATAGGGGGAAATATTCATGGCATTGGTCTAGGGTATAATTTCTTTGATATGCCACCAAAAGTGCAAGCACAAAAGCAAAAATGGTAAGTAGTTATGCATCATAAGAAAATGCATGTATATAGCAAAGGAAAAATAAATGTAGTGAAAGGGCAACCTATAGAATTGGAGAAAATATTTACCAACTATATTATGTGGTAACATGTTAATATAATTACCAGGGAAATTCAAAACCAAAGTGATATATAACCTTACATCTGTTAAAGTAGTTTTTTTTTTTAATATAGGAAATAACATAGCATCGAATTTACCATCTTAACAATTTTAAGTGTACAATTCAGTATATTAAATACACTCACATCTCCATAATTATTTTCACCTTGAAAACTGAAACTCTATCCAGTAAATAATAACTCCCTGATGGCAAAGAGGGTAAAGAATCCACCTGCAATGCAGTAAATACAGGAGAGGTGGGTTCAATCCTTGGGTCAGAAAGATTCCCTGGAGGAAGAAATGTCAACCCACTCCAGTATTTTGCCTGAAAAATCCCATGGACAGAGTAGCCTGACAGGCTACATTCCAAAGAGTCACAAAAAGTCAGATATGACCGAGTGACTAAGCACAGAGCACACCACATTTATCCTTTCCCTAGCCCCTGGTAACCACAATTAGATTTCTGTCTCTATGACTTTAAATATTCTAATTACTTTGCAGAAGTGGAACTGTACAATATTCGCCCATTTTGACTGGATTAGTTCACTTGGCATAATGTCCTCAAGCTTCAAACATGTTGTAGTATGTCAGAATTTCCTTCCCTTTTGTTTGTTGTTATTCAGTCACTAAGTCCTATCTGACTCTTGTGACCTCATAGACATGCCAGGCTTCTCTGTCCTTCACTACCTCCCAGAGTTTGCTCAAACTTATGCCCATTGAGTCGGTGATGCCATGCAACCATCTCATTCTCTGTCACCTCTTTTCTCCTGCTGCCCTCACACTTTCCCAGCATCAGGGTCTTTTCCAATGACTCGGCTCTTGGCATCACGTAGCCAAAGTATTGTAGATTCAGCATCAGCCCTTCCAGTGAATATTCAGGGTTGATTTCCTTTAGAATTGACTGGTTTGATCTTCCTGCTGACCAAGGGACTCAAAAAAGTCTTGTCCAGCACCACAATTCGAAAGAATGGATTCTTCAATGCTCAGCCTTCTTAATGGTCCAACTCTCACATCCATACATGACTACTTGAAAAACCATAGCTTTGACTATATGGACCTTTATCAGCAAAGTGATGTCTCTGCTCTTTAATATGCTGTCTAGGTTGGTCATAGCTTTTCTTCCAAGGAGCAATTGTCTTTTAATTCTGTGGCTACAGTCACAACCTGCAGTGATTTTGGAGCCCCCAAAAATAAAGTCTGTCACTGTTTCCATTTTTCCCCATCTATTTGTCATGAAGTGATGGGACCGGATGCCATGATCTTAGTTTTTCAAATGCTGAGTTTTAAGCCAGACTTTTTCACTCTCCTCTTACACCTTCATCAAGAGGCTCTTCAGTTGCTTTTATCATTCTGCCATTAGGGTGGTATCATATTTTTAATGGAGGTTGTTGATATTTATCCAGGCAATCTTGATTCTAGCTTGTGATTCATCCAGTCTAGCATTTGCGTTATGTATTTTGCATATAACTTAAATAAGCAGGGTGATAATATACAGCCTTGACATACACATTTCTCAATTTTTAACCAGTACGTTGTTCCATACCCAGTTCTAACTGTTGCTTCTTGACCTGCATACAGGTTTCAGAAGGCAGGTAAGGTGGTCTGGTACTCCCATCTCTTTAAGAATTTTTCACAATTTGTTGTGATCCACACAGTCAAAGTTTTTAGCACAATGAAGCAGACGTAGAAGTTTTTTTTGGAATTCTATTGCTTCTTCTTTGATCCAAAGGATGTTGGAGATGTGATCTCTGATTCCTCTGTTTTTGTAAACCCAGCTTGTCCATCTGAAAGTTCTCCGTTCATGTACTGCTGAAGTCTAGCTTCAAGAATTTTGAGCATTACCTTGTTAGCATGTGACATGAGTGCAATTGTACAGTAATTTGAACATTCTTTGGCATTACCTTTCTTTGGGATTGGAATGAAAACTGATCTTTTCCAATCCTTTGGCCACTGCTGAGTTTTCCAAATTTGCTGGCATATTGATTGCAGCACTTTCACAGCATCACCTTTTAGGATTTGAAATAGTTCAGCTGGAATTCCATCCCCTCCGCTAGCTTTGTTAATAGTAATGCTTCCTAGTGAAAGTCACTCAGTCGTGTCTGACTCTTTGCAACCCTATGGAATTCTCTAGGCCAGAATACAGGAGTGGGTAGCCTTTCCGTTCTCCAGGAGGTCTTCCCAACCCAGGGATCAAACCCAGGTCTCCTGCATTGCAGGCGGATTCTTTACCAACTGAGCTATCAGAGAAGCCCTTTAATGCTTCCTAAGGCCCACTTGAATTTTACACTCCAGGATGTCTGGCTGTAGGTGAGTGATCACATCATCATGATTATCTGGGTCATGAAGATTTTGTTTTAATAGTTCTTCTATGGATTCTTCCCATATCTTCTTAATCTCTTCTGTTTCCTTTTGGCCCTTGCTGTTTCTGTCCTTTATTGTACCCAATTTTGCATGGAATGTTCCCTTGGTATCTCTAATTTTCTTGAAGAGATATCTAGTCTTTGCAGTTCTATTGTATTCCTTTATTTCTTTGCATTGTTCACTTAAGAAAGCTTTCTTAGCTTTCCTTGATATTCTTTGGAACTCTGTATTCAGGTGGGTATATCTTTCCTTTTCTCCTTTGCCTTTAACTTCTCTTTTCTCAGCTATTTTTAAGGTCTCCTTAGACAACCATTTTACCTTCTTGCATTTCTTCTTCTTTGGGATGGTTTTGATCACTACCTCCTGTAGAATGCTATGAACCTCTGTCCATAGTTCTTCAGGCACTCTATCTGTCAGATCTAATCCCTTGAATCTATCTGTCACTCCCATTGTATAATCCTAAGTCATTTGATTTAGGTCCTACCTGAATGGTCTAATGGTTTTCCCTTCTTTCTTCAATTTAAGTCTGAATTTTTCAATAAGAAGCTCATGGTCTGAGCCACAGTCAGCTTCAGGTCTTGTTTTTTGCTTACTATATACAGCTTCCAAGATATGCATAAATCATATTTTGCTTGTCCATTCATCTTTAAGTGGAGTCAGGTTGTTTCCATACTTAAGCAAGTCTAAAATTTTGCTATGAATATGGGTAAATAAATATTTCTTTAAGACACTGCTTCAATTTTTTTGAGTATATATCTGGAATTCAAGGTGATATGTCAACTCTACTTTAAATTTTTTGAGACACCTCCATAGTGTTTTCCACAGAAGCTATGCAATTTTATATTCCTACCAACAGTGTACAAGTATTCCAATTTTTTGACATCTATGCCAATGATTTTGTTTTCTGTTTATTTTTTAATAATTGTCATCCTAATGGGTATGACATGGTATCTCATTGTAGTTTTGATTAGAATTTCCTTAATGGTTAGTAATGTTGAGTGCCTTTATCATGCTTTTTGGCCATATCATATATCTTTAGAGAAATGTCAGTGCAAGTCCTTTGCCCATTTTTTAATTGGTTTCTTTATTTTTTAAATTCATTTTTAATTGGAGGATAATTGCTTTACAATGAAACAGTAACACTGAAACATACATATTACCATATGTAAAATGTATATCAAGTGGAATGTTGTTGTATTACACAGGCACATTAACATGGTACCCTGTGACAACCTAGAGGGGTGAGATGGGGAGGTTGGAGGGAGGCTCGAGGGAGGGGCTATATGTATACCTACAGCTTATTCACATTGTTGTATGGCAGAATCCAATACAACATTGTAAGATAGTTATTTTTAAAAGATGAGAAGTGTTTGTGAGAATATGGAGAAATTGAAACACTTGTACATTGTTGAGTGAGAATATAAAATTTGGCAGCCACTATGGAAAATAGTATGTAAGGTCTTAATTTTTTTTTTAAATAATTACCAAGTGATGGATTCTTGATATATACCCAAAAGAATTGAAATCAGGAACTTGAAGAGATATCTGAAGTCCCAAATTCATTGCAGCATGATTTATAACAACCAAGATGTTGGAACAACACAAATCCTCATCAATAAATAAAATGTGGTATGTATACATAATGAACTATTTAGTCATAAATAAGAAAATTCTGCCATATGCAACAACCTGGATGAAACTGGAGGACATCATGCTAAGTGAAATAAGTCAGTCACAGAAAGAAAAATATTTTATGATTTCATAATATGAGGTATCTAAAATAGTCAAGCCAATAGAAACAGGGAGGAGAATTGCGGTATTTCAGAGGCTAGAGGCAGAAGAGTGGGAAGCTGTTGTTCAACAGACACAAAATTTCAGTGATGCAAGATGAATAAATTTCAAAGATATGCTATAAACAGTGTGCCTACAATTAAAGATAGTATTTTGTGCACTTAAAATTTTGTTAAGAATATAGATTTCACATTAAATGTTCTTATCACAATAAAACAATTGTAATTATTATTATTTTAGATAAGATTTTCTTTAAAAATTAAAACAATCAATGTAAAGCATTTTGTTAATAGAATAAAGGACAAAAACACATGATCATCTCAATTGAAGCAGAAAAATAATATGACAATATCTAACACATATTCATGATAAATGTGCATGTACAATGAATAAGACCTACAAAGAAACTTTCTTAACCTGATAACAAGTATCTATGAAAAACCCTCTGACAGACAGAAGTGCATACAGAACACCAGCTGAAAGTGGATAGGAGTACCTGATCAGTGGAAAAGAATATATAGAACCACGCAAAACTCTGTAGGAGGAAGGAACTAGGGGAAAAAACAGGAGTGTTAGTAAAACTGGACCTGCCCTCAGCTGGTAGGGGAACTGAAGCAGAGGTCTGATCCCCACATCAGGGCAATTGTCTGAGTCAGAGGAGAAACATTTAAGGCTGAAAGTGAAACAGGTGATCTGTGGCACCCTAAATGGAATGAGAATCACAGTTCTTGCCGCAGCCATACATATCCTGGACAGGGACACATGGACCCTGGAAGGCACGGCAGCTGGGAGCTGGAGTTTAGGGATTGTGAAGCAATCCAAGGGCAAGGGTTGCTGTTGACTGTGGAGAGATGGATCGAGGGGATGCGAGGGAGGAGACTGTGGTGTGAAATGCCTGAGGAAGAAGGCCTGGCAGCCATGAAAGCAAGGTGATACTGCTGAGTCACACATAGGCGGTGGAGCCATCACCATAGCCTCTCTTCCCCACATGCCAGCATTGGCAGCTGAACAGTAGAGAGGCTGGCCCATCAAATGCCTGATGCACTGGACTAGAGTAGGACTGCACCAAGGGTTTCCCTTTAAGTGCCTAACGTGCCTATCTACAGAGTAGGACCCCAGCCAGGGGGGCCCTCTATGTGCCTGATGCACTGAACAACAGAGAGGGACCCCAGGCAAGGAAGCCCTCTAAGTGCCTGAACAGGCGGAGCTATGGAGGAAGGCTGGCCAAAGAGGCCTTCTTATTGCCAGCTACAAGAGGTTCAAAAAAAAACTCTGATAGGGCCATAATTCCTGTAGCCGAGGCAGTCCATGTCCCTGCACACTTGGTGCCACCAGGGTCCCCACAAGCCAAGCAGCTGCGCCACTTTCATGCTCAACTCTCATTGGGGCAGAGCTGGCACAGGCAAAAAAAGTCTTGTGTCTATGTGCACAGGGTCGCTTCAATTGTGTCTGACTCTTTGTGACCCTGTGGACTGTGGACTGCCAAGCTTCTCTGTCAGGGAGAGGGGCTCTCCAGGCAAGAATACTGGAGTGTATGGGCAATACTGTTTGCCATACCCTTCTAGAGCACTATATTTTCTGCTGCCTTAGCTGCCAACTCCCCTGAGTACCTGGTGCTGCCAGAAACCCTGCAACCCAAGCAGCTACACCACCTCCACACCTGGCTCTCACAGGGGCAAACCCGAGTTCACCAGTGCAGCCTCAGGAGCAAATCCCAGTGGACAACCCACATGGAGAGGGGGAAATAAAACCACAATTGAGCTGTTGCAGCCATCCTGACTGGTGTGTAATGGTACCTCATTGTGGTTTTGATTTGCATTTCTCTAATAATGAGTGATGTTGAGCACCTTTTCATGTGTTTGTTAGCCATCTGTATGTCTTCTTTGGAGAAATGTCTGTTTAGTTCTTTGGCTCATTTTTTGATTGGGTCATTATTTTCTGGAATCGAGCTTCAGGAGCTGCTTGTATCTTTTTGAGATTAATCCTTTGTCTGTTTCTTCATTTGCTATTATTTCTCCCAACTTGACGGCTGTCTTTCACCTTACTTATAGTTTCATCCGCAGCACTGTTTATAAAAATAGCAGAACATGGAAACAACCTAGATGCCCATCAGCAGATGAATGGAATAAGGAAGCTAGTGGTACATTACCCAATGGAATTTTACTCAGGCCGTCAAAAAGAATCATTTGAACCAGTCCTAATGAGAATGGTGAAAACTGGAGCCCTTAACAGAGTGTAAGTAAGCCAGAAAGATTAAAGAACATATACAGCTACTACACATATATATGGAATTTAGAAAGATGGTAACGATAACCCTATATGCAAACAGAAAAAGAGACACAGAAGTACAGAACAGACTTTTGAGCCCTGTGGGAGAAGGTGAGGGTGGGATGTTTCGAAAGAACAGCATGTATATTATCTATGGTGAAACAGATCACCAGCCCAGGTGGGATACATGAGACAAGTGCTCGGGCCTGGTGCACTGGAAAGACCCAGAGGAATCGGGTGGAGAGGGAGGTGGAGGGGGGATCGGGATGGGGAATACGTGTGAATCTATGGCTGATTCATATGCAATGTAATGACAAAACCCACTGAAATGTTGTGAAGTAATAGCCTCCAACTAATAAAAAAATTTAAGAAAAAAAAAAAAAAACACAATTGAAAGCCAGGGGCAGTGTGGCTAAGGAAGAAGACCCAAAACCTTCCCACCAGCTGTACAACCTGCAGATTAAATCCACAGGATCAATTAGGCAGACTCTGTGACTATGGAATATATAAAAGGTCACTGAGAGCTCCCACAAAAGAAAATGCACTAGTTCTGATAACTGTGGACACTGGAGTGTCCACACAAGACAAGGCAAGAACACACAGGAGTAGGACCAGATTAGAATCTGAGCTGCCCCCAGAGCAGGTCCAGAGATGTTGTGTTGGAGGGCATCCTAGAGAGTTGAAGTGGACTGTGACTCTCAGCGAGGGAAAGGACTCTGACAGCAGTGACTCAAGAAAAACATTTATTATTCTTACATTTTGTCTTGTTCTGTAAAATTCTTTTGGATTTTTTCCTTTTCTTTTTTTTTCCTTTTGTTTTTTAAGCCTCTGTTGTCATTGTCAATTTTATTGGCACTATGAAATCTATAAGCTTATGAGCTTTTTCTTTTCCCTCAGTCACATTTTTAATTGTTATAAGCCTCTGCATCTACCTTGGGCTTTTGCAGTTCTGTGTTTTCCCTTTTTTTTTAACCTTTTCTCTTTTTTAAATTTTAACTTTTTAAACCTTTTACTATTTTTTCTATGCTTATTCATTTGCTTGCTTTCCTACTCTTCTTTTCCCCTTGCAATTAATCTTTAATGTATATAAATCTTTTTTACATACCTCTGCTTAAATTTGCATATATCTTCTTTTTTTCTTTTCTTTCCTTCCTTTCCTCTTAACGTGTTTGTTAGTTTTATTTTCACTGCTTTATTCCTCAATTGGCACCTTGCTTTAGTTTTGCTTTCCAGTTTGTGCTTTGCTTAATTTTGTTCTGGTAGATATAATTTTTGGTTCCCTTTGTTCACCATGTCAATATATTGTACTTTACTTTTGTTGGACGGTTTTGATTTTGCTTATGGGTGTATATGTATATGTGTATATTCAGTTACACTTAATGGTGTTATAAACCTCTGCCTCTACATTGGGCTTTTGCAGTTCTGTGGAGTTTTCCTTTGTTTTCCTTTTTTCTTCCTTTTTTTTTTCCTTTTCTCTTTTTTATAATTTGCATTTTAATTTTTTAAAACCTATTATATTTTTCTACATGTATTCCTCTGTTTGCCTTTCTTACTGTTCTTTTCCCATTGCAACTAATCTTATCTTCTTCATCTACCTCTATTTAACTTTGCATATCCATTCTTTCTTTTCTTTCTTTCCTTTCCTCTTAATGTATTTGTTAGGTTTCTTTTCATTGCTTTATTCCCCACTTGGCACCTTGCTTTAGTTTTGTTTTCCAGTTTGTTCTTTAGTTTTGCTCTTAATTGGTAAATATAATTTTTTATTTCCTTTGTTCACTGGGTCAATCTACTGTACATTATTTTTGTTGGACAGTTTTGACTTTGCTCATGGGTGTATATGTGTGTGTGTGTATTCCATTATTTTACTTATTATTTGCCTGATTTTGTAATGGTCATTTGTCAGGGGTTCATCTTCAGTTTCTCGTTTTTGGATTTTTTTTTTTAATTTCACTTAATCTCATAATAAACCACTTGTGGAATCTTTGTTCCTGACAAGAGATCAAGGCCTGAGCCTTTGGAGTGAGAGCACTGACTCCAAGAACCTAGACTACCAGAGAAATAACCCTAGAGATGAGTGAGTGAAAGTCGCTCAGTAGTGTCCGACTCTTTGTGACCCCATGGACTTTACAGTCCATGGAATTCTCCAGACCAGAATACTGGAGTAGGTAGCCTTTCCCTTCTCCAGGGATCTTCCCAACCCAGGGATCAAACCCAGGTCCCCCGCATTGCAGGCAGATTCTTTACCATCTGAGCCACAAGGGAAGTCCAAGGGAAATAACCCTAGGGAGTATTAAATAGTGAGAACTCACACAAAGGAAACCACTTGAATACAAGCCCTAGCATTACCCAACCACCAGTAGCAATCTGTGCCAGACACCTCATCTAAACAGCAACCAAACAAAAACACAAACCTAATCAACAGCAGACAGGATTAACACTTCACTCAGCCTTGCCCCTTAGAGCAAAAACAAACAACACAACAACAGCAACAAAATAACTCAGCACACATCTCACCCTATAGGAAGCTTACACAAATCACTGGACCAAACTTAGGAGGGTAGAAACCAAAAGGAAGAAATAATTCAACCCTGAAGCCTTGGAAAAAGAGAACTCAAATACAATAAGTTTAAAAAAAATGAAAAGGCAAAGAAATATTACACAAATGAAGGAACAAACCAGAAACTCAGAAGTTGAAATAAATGAAGAGGAAATAGGCAAACTACCTGAAAAAGAATTCAGAATAATGGTAGTAAAAATGATCAAAAACCTTAAAAACAGAAGAGCGAAAATGCAAGGATCAATTAACAAAGATATAGATGATTTAAAGAATAAACATACAGTGACAAACAACACAATTACTGAAATTAAAAATACTCTAGAAGGAATCAATAGCTGAAGATCTGAAGCAGAAGAACAAATCAGTGAGCTGGAAGATAAAATGGTAGAAATAACTTCTGAAGAGCAAAATATAGAAAAAAGAATGAAAAGAACTGATGATAGTCTCAGAGACCTCAGAAAGTGAAAGTTTCTCAGTCATGTCTGACTCTTTGCGACCCCATGAACTATACAGTCCATGGAATTCTCCAGGCCAGAATACTAGAGTGGGTAACCTTTCCCTTCTCCAGGGGATCTTCCCAACCAAGAGATCAAACCCAGCTCTTCTGCATTACAGGCAGTTTCTTTCCTAGCTGAGCCACAAGGGAAGCTGCAGAGACCTCAAGGACAATATCAAACACACCAACATTCTAATTATGGGGTCCCAGAAGAAGAATAGAAAAAGAAAGGGTATAAGAAAATTTTTGAAGAGATCATAGTAGAAAATTTCCCCAACATGAAAAGGAAATAGTCAATCAAGTCTCAGAGGCACAAAGAGTCCCATACAGGATAAACCCAAGGAGAAACACACCAAGACGCATAATAATCAAACTAACAAAGGCTAAACACAAAGAAAGAATATTAAAAGCAGCAAGGGAAAAGCAACAAGTAACATTCAAGGGAAACCCCATATGCTTAACAGCTAATCTTTCAGCAGAAACTCTGCAGGCCAGAAGGGAATGGCAGGAAATATTTAAAGTACTTAAAGAGAAAAAACTACAACCAAGATGACTCTACTCAGCAAGGATTTCATTCAAAATTGATTGAATAAATCAAAAGCTTTTCAGACAAGCAAAAGTTAAGAGAATTCATTACCACCAAATCAGCTTTATAACAAATATTAAAGAGACTTATATAGTCAAGAAATATAAGAGAAAAAAAATCTACAAAATCAACCCCAAACAATTAAGAAAATGGCAAATACATTACTTTAAATGTAAATGGATTAAATGTTCCAAACAAAAGACACACAGGCGTTGAATGGATACAAAAAGAAGACCCATATATATGTTGTCTACAAGAAACCCACTTCATACCTAAAGACGCAAATAGACTGAAAATTAGAGGATGGAAAAAATATATTTCATGCAAATGGGAAGCAAAAGAAAGCTGGAGTAGCAATCCTCATATCAGACAAAATAGACTTTAAAATAAAGAATATTACAAGAAATAAGTAAGGACACTACATAATGATCAGGGGAGCAATCCTAGAGGAAGACATAACAATTGTAAATATCTATGCATCCAATGTAGGAGCACCTCAATACATAAGACAAACACTAACAGACATAAAAGAAATTGACAGTTGCACAATAATAGTAGGAGATTTAACACTCCACTTACACCTATAGACAGCTCATCAAAACAGAAAATTAATAAAGAAATAAGTCTTAAATGATTTATTAGATGAAATGGGTCTCACTGATATCTTCAGGACATTCCATCCAAATGTGGAAGAATACACACCTTCGTCTCAAGTGCACATGGAACATTCTCCTGGATAGACAACATCTTGGGTCACAAATCAAATCTCAGTATATTTAGGAAAATTGAAATCATATCAAGCATCTTCCCCAACCACAATGCAATGAGACTAGATATCAATTACAAGAGAAAATGTAAGAAACACAAACACATGGAGATTAAACAACACATTTCTAAATAACCAGTAGGTTACTGAAGAAATCAAATGTGAAATAAAAAAAAAAAAAAAACTTCTAGAAACAAATTACAATGAAAGCATGACAACTCAAAACCTATGGGATGCAGCAAAAGCAATTTTAAGAGGGAAATTTAGAGCAATACAATCCTACCTCAAGAAACAAGAAAAACATTGAATACATAACCTAACTTTACACCTAAAACAACTGGAAAAAGAAGAAAAAAAATCCTCTAAATCTGTAGAAGGAAATAAATCATAAAATCTGAGTAGAAATAAATGAAAAATAAATGAAAGAAGCAATATTAAAGGTTACTAAAACTGAAAGTTTATTCTTTGAGAAGATAAACAAAAATTGACTAACTTTTAGCTAGATGCATCAAGAAAAAAGACAGAAGAAACAAATCAACAAAACTGGAAATGATAAAGGAGAGAAAGGAGAAGTTACAACAGATAATGCAAAGGATTATACAAAGGATCATAAGAGATTATTATGAACAACTATATGAAAGTACAATAGATAACCTGGAAGAAATGCACATCTTACAAAAGTTCAATCTTCCAAGACTGAACCAGGAAGAAATCGAATTTATGAACAACCAAATTACAAGAAATGAAATTGAAGCTGTGATCAAAAATCTCCCAAAAAAACAAAAGCCCAGAACCAGATGGCTTCACAGGAGAATTCTGTCAAACATTTAGAGAAGAGCTAATGCCTATCCTTCTAAAACGCTTTCCAAAAAATGGCAGAAGGAACACTTCAAAACTCATTCTATGAGGCCACCATCACCCTGATACCAAAACCAAAGACAATACACACACACAAAGAAAACTACAGGCCAATATCACTGATGAACATAGATGAAAAAAATCCTCAACAAAATTTTAGTAAACAGAATTCAGCAACACATCAAAAAGCTCATACACCATGATCAAATTGGGTTTATTCCAGGAATGCAAGGATTCTTCAATATACACAAGCCAATCAATGTGATACACCATATTAACAAATTTAAAGGTAAAAACCATATGATAATCTCAATAGATGCTGAAAAAGCCTTTGACAAAATTCAGCATCCGTTTATGATTAAACCTCTTCAAAAAATGGGCATAGAAGAAACCTACTTCAACATAGTAAAGGCCATATATGATAAACCTACAGCAAACATTAATCTCATTGGTGAAAAACTGAAAGCATTCCCCCTAACATCAGGAACAAGACTAGGTTGTCCACTTTCACCACTATTATTCAATGTAGTTCTGGAAATCCTAGCTACAGCAATCAGAGAATAAAAAGAAATATAAAGAATCCAGATTGGAAAAGAAGAAGTAAAACTCTCACTGTTTGTAGATGGCATGATACTGTTCATAGAAAACCCTAAAAATATTATCAGAAAATTACTAGAGCTGATCAGGGAATTTAGAAGTTACAGGATAGAAAATCAATACATAGCAATCACTTGCATTTCTATATAGTAACAATGAAAATCAGAAAGAGAAATTAAGAAGTCAATCCCATTCACTATTGCAACAAAAACAATTAAGTATCTAGGAATAAACTTGCCTAAGGAGACAAAAGAACTGTATTCAGAAAATTATAAGACAGTAATGAAAAAATCAAACATGACATAAACAGAAGAGAGATATTCCATGTTCCTGGGTAGGAAGAATCAATATTGTGAAAATGACTACATTATCAAATGCAATCTACAGGTTCAATGTGATCCCTATCAAATTATCAATGACATTTTTCACAGAAGTAGAATAAAAAATTTCACAATTCATATGGAAACACAAAACACATCGAATACACAAAGCAGTCTTGAAAAAGAAGATTGGAGCTGGATGAATCAACCTTCCTGACTTTAGATTATGCTACAAAGCTACAACCATCAAGACAGTATGGTACTGGCACAAAAACAGAAATACAGACCAATGGAACAAGATAGAAAGCCCAGAAAAAAACTTAAGCACATTTGGGTAACTTATTTTTGACAAAGGAGGCAAAAATATACGATGGGGAAAAGACAGCCTCTTCAATAAATGGTGCTGGAGAAACTGGATAGCTACATGTAAAAGAAGAAAATGAGAACAAGTCCTAACACTGTTCAGTTCAGTTCAGTCACTCAGTCGTGTCCAGCTCTTTGTGACTCCATGAACCGCAGCACACCAGGCCTCCCTGTCCATCACCAACTCCCGGAGTCCACCCAAACCCATGTCCATTGTGTTGGTGATGTCATCCAACTATCTCATCCTCTGCCATCCCCTTTTCCTCCTGCCCTTAATCTTTCCCAACATCAGGGTCTTTTCAAATGAGTCAGCTCTCTGCATCAGGTGGCCAAAATATTGGAGTTTCAGCTTCAACATCAATCCCTCCAATGAGCACCCAGGACTGATCTCTTTTAGGATGGACTGGTTAGATCTCGTTGCAGTCCAAGGGACTCTCAAGAGTCTTCTCCAACAACATAGTTCAAAAGTATCAATTCTTAGGCACTCAGCTTTCTTTATAGTCCAACTCTCTCATCCATACATGAATACTGGAAAAAAAACAGCCCTGACTAGACAGACCTTTGCTGGCAAAGTAACGTCTCTGCTTTTTAATATGCTTTCTGGGTTGGTCATAACTTTCCTTCCAAGGAGCAAGTGTCTTTTAATTTCATGGCTGCAATCACCATCTGCAGTGATTTTGGAGTCCATAAAAATAAAGTCAGCCACTGTTTCCACATCTATTTGCCATGAAGTGATGGCACCTAACACCATACACAAAGATAAACTCAAAATGGATTAAAGACCTAAACAAAAGACCAGAAACTATAAAACTCTTAGAGGAAAACATAGGCATAATACTCGATGACATAAATCAAAGCAAGATCCTCTATGAACCACCTCCTAGAGTAATGGAAATAAAAACAAAAGTAAACAAGTGGGACATGATTAAACTTAAATCCTTTTGCACAGCAAAGGAAACTATAAGCAAGGTGAAAAGACAACCCTCAGAATGGGAGAAAACAATAGCAAATGAAACAACAAAGGATTAATTTCCAAAATATACAAGCAGCTCATAAAACTCAATGACAGAAAATCAAACAACCCAGTCAAAAATTGGGAAAATACCTAAACAGGCATTTGTCTATAGAAGACATACAGGTGGCTAACAAATACATGAAAAGATGATAATCATCACTCATTATTAGAGAAACACAAATCAAAACTACAATGAGATATCTTCTCACACTGGTCAGAATGGCCATCATCAAAGACTACCAACAATAAATGCTGGAAAGAGTGTGGAGAAAAGGGAACACTCTTGCACTGTTTATGGGAATGTAAATTGATACAGCCACTATGGAACATAGTATGCAGGTTCCTTTAAAAACTAGAAATAAAACCACCATATGACCTAGCATTCCCACTCCTAGGCATATACCCTGAAAAAACCAAAATTGAAAAAGACACATGTACCTCATTGCTCATTGCAGCACTATTTGCAATAACTAGAACATATAAGAAACGTAGATACCCTTCAAAAGATGAATGGATCAAGAAGTTGTGGTACATATACACAGTGGATTATTCAGTTCAGTTCAGTTCAGTCGCTCTGTTCTGTGTGACTGTTTGCAACCCCATGAATCGCAGCACGCCAGGCCTCCCTGTCCATCACCAACTCCTGGAGTCTGTTACTCAGCCATATAGTGGAAAACATTTGAGTCAGTTCTGATAAGGCGGATGAAGCTAGAACCTATTATACAGAGTGAAGTGAGTCAGAAAGAGAAATAATAATATTGTATTCTAACACATATATATGGAATCTAAGAGAATGGTACTGAAGAACTTATTTACAGGGCTGCAGTGGAGAAACAGACATAGAAAACAGACTTATGGACATGGGGAGAGGGGAGGAGAGGATGAGATGTATGGAAAGAGTAACATGAAACTTACATCACCATATGTAAAATAGGTAGCTACAAACTAGAGGGGTGGGATGGTGAGGGAGATGGGAGGGAGGTTCATAAAGGAGGGGATATATGTATACCTATAGATGATTCATGCTAAGGTCTGACAGAAAACAACAGAATTCTGTAAAGCAATTATGCTTCAATAAAAAAATAAATTTTAAAAAGAGAAAAAAAATAAAAATAAAAACACCCACTGATAAAATTATACTCAGTGATGAAAGACTGAATGCCTTCTCCCTAATTCTGGAACGAAAGACAAGAATTTCCACTCTCACCACTTTTACTCAACATTAAATTGGATGTTCTATGCAAGGGAATTAGGTAAGAAAAAGAAAAGGCATTCAGATTGGAAAACAAATCAATAAAACTATCTATTTTCAGATATCATGATTTTATACATAGAAAGTCTTCAAGCATCTACAGAAAAACCATAGAGCTAATAGTCAAGTTTAACAAGGTTGAGAAATATAAATTAAATATTGAAAAGTAAAATGTATTTCTATATAGTAGCAGTGAACAATTCAAAATTGAAATTAAAGCAATCTCATGCACAACTGAATTTAAAACATTAAAAGTAAATATGAATGAACTAAGCAAAAGAAGTACAAAACTATGCTCTGAAAACTATAAAACATTACTGAAGAAATTAAAGAGAATTTATAATAAATAGAAACAGACTCTTGAGAGTCCCTTTTACAGCAAGGAGAATCAACCAGTCCATCCTAAAGGAAATCAGTTCTGACTATTCACTGGAAGGATTGATGCTGAATCTGAAACTCCAGTACTTTGGCCACTTGATGTAAAGAACTGACTCAGTTGTAAAGACCCTAATGATGGGAAAGGTTGAAGGTGGGAGGAGAAGGGGATGACAGAGGATGAGATGGTTGGATGGCATCACTGACTCAATGGACATGAGTTTGAGTAAACTCTGGGAGTTGGTGATGGACAGGGAGGCCTGGTATTCTGCAGTCAATGGGGTCACAAAGAGTCGGACAAACTGAGTGACGGAACTGAACTGAATAAAAATATTAATATTTTTATGATGACAATACACCTCATGCTGATCTACAGATTCATCATACTCCCTATAGAAATTCCTGTTGACTTTTTAATAGAAATTTATCATGAAGTTCTTATGGAAATATAAGGGACCTATAATTTACAAAATAATCTTGAAAAAATAAAGGGAAAAAATTGGAAGACAATTCACAAATTTCAAAACTTACCCTAAGTTTACAGTAAGCAAGACATTGTAATACTGGCATGATAGACATATTGGTCATGGAACAGAATCGAAAGTCCAGAAAAAAGCCTTTAACTTTTATGGTCATGTGTTTTTTTGACTAGGGTGCCAACTCAACAGGGGAAACAATAGTACTTTCAATGCATTGTGCTGGGACATTTTGATACCCACCTGCAAAAGAATAAAAGTGTTTCCCTGACTAATACCAAACACAAAAGTTAACAGAGATCATAGGTGCAAGTGTGAGAGCTAAAATGATAACACTCCTAGATCAAATAATCAGGCATATACCTTTAAGTAGTATAGTTCAGGCTTCAAGGATCAAATGACAGGAGTATATCTTCAAAAAGTTTCCTTTGGTTTTAGGAAAGAATTCTTAGATAAGACAAGAAAAATATATGTGGCCAAAGAAAAATAGATAAATTGAATTTCATCCAAATAAAAAAACTTTTTTCATCAATAATATAGAGGTATTAATAATACAGAGATATCAATAATACTGGGACTCTTGAGAGTCCAAGGGACTCTCCTTGATTCTGCAAGGAGATCAAACCTGTTAATTCTAAAGGAAATCAGTCCTGAATATGCATTGGACAGACTGATGTTGAAGCTGAAACTCCATTATTTTGGCTACCTGATGTGAAGAACTGACTCATTGTAAAAGACACTGATGCTGTGAAAGATTGAAAGCAGGAAGAGAAGGGGATGACAGAGGACGAGATGGTTGGATGGCATCACTGCCTCGATGGACATGAGTTTGAGTAAGCTCCAGGAGTTTGTGATGAATGGGAAGCCTGGCATACTGAAGTTCATGGGGTAACAAAAAGTCAGACATGACTGAGAGACTGAAATGAATCTCAACAAAAGGGAGAAAACATACTTTGAATGAACAGAGAGATAAAGAAACTACAGAGGTTTCTGGAACTATGACAAAAGATTCGACATTTGTGTAACTGGAGTCTCAGAAGAAGAGGGTAAAAAAGGTAAGGTTAAAAAACTACTCAAAGAAATAAGTCCAAAATCTTTTCAAACATTGAAAGACATGCATGTACATATTCAAGAAGCTGAACAAATCCCAAAGATAATATATTCAAAGAAATCTTCCAAGATACATCATAGTCAAACTTCTTAAACTAAAGACAGAAAAAATCATGAAAGTAGTCAACCATAATGTATCAAAGGAAAAGCAATTCAAACAGCAATGGATTTCTCATCAGAAATCATAGCAGCCAGAAAGAAATGAAATAATATTTTTCAAGTGCTGAAAAATATTGATAATCATCAAATAAGAAATATGTGAAAATATCCTTCAGGAATGAAGGGGAAATGAAAATATTTTCTGATGAAATAAAACAAGGAAAATTTGTTATTAGCCAACTTAACATTAAGTGAAGTGAAGTGAAAGTTGCTCAGTTGTGTCCATCTCTTTTGACCCCATGGACTATACAGTCCACAGCATTCTCCAGGCCAGAATATTAGAGTGGGTAGTTCTTCCCTTCTCCAGGGAATCTTCCCAACCCAGGGATCGAATCCAGGTCTCCTCCACTGCAGGCAGACTCTTTAGCAGCTGAGCCACATGGGGAGCCCAACTTAACGTTAAATGAATGGCTAAATAAAACTGTCTAAACAGAAAGTGAATAAGAGAATGAAATATTGAACATCAAAAAGAAATAAAAAATATAACGGGAAGAGAAAAAATGAGTAAATATTTATGAAACACTTTGAGTTGAATGAAAATAAAATTACAAGACATCAAAATCAGTAGAACTTAGCTAAACTAGTATGGAAATGAATTTTATATCATTAAATATTTATATTAGAAAAGAGAAAGTGTATAAAATAAATCATCTAAGCTCTCACTTTAAGAAATTAGAAAAAGGTAGAGTAAAATAAAAACAAACCAAGCAGAAAAGGCACTAATAAAGGTAAGAGAAGAAATAAATGAAATTGTAAGCAAAGGAACAATTAAAAAAAAAAAAAAACAAAGAAACAGATTTTAAAAAACAGATTTTTTAAAAGATCAATAAATTTTGGAAACCTCTAGCTGGAATGACAAGTATAAAAGAGAAGTCACAAATTACCATTATCTGTATTTCAGAGATATCAAATAGAGAAAAATGAATACTACAAAAAATACTATACACATAAATTCATCAAGTTAGATTAAATGTGTAAATTCTTTAAAAAGCACAGATAGCCATAATTTGTATAATAGAAAAACTAACCTAAGTATTGCCATAACTGTTAAAGAAATTGACACCTGAATTTTTAAATATCTATAAAATAAAATTTTTGCACTCAAATCATTTCATTGAATAATTCTACAAAGCATTTAAAAAAGAATTGACACCAACTCTACAAAAACTTTTCCAAGAAATAGAAAAAAACTCTTTCCAATGCATTTTATGAGACAAGTGTTACTATGACACTAAATACAAAACCATTGCCCAGAATAGACTACAGGCCAATCCCTCAAGAATATAGATGCAAAACTGCAAGTAAAATATTAGCTAACCAAATCTAACAATATATACAAATACTTATATACTATAACCAAATATAGGGAAATTACAAATTAGCCAAGATGGTGTGTTCACACTCTCTCACCCCACGGCCTCTAGCTCTTTTCCCATGTTTTATAAATAATGACCATGTAACAGCTGTTATCGTTTATAGCACTGTGCATGTGGGTCATGAGGTACTCACTTGGTTATGGGTTGTATGCCATAGGGATTTACGAGCTCCACCTAGAATGCAGCAGAATTACTGCTATGTCATGGCTGTGTTGGTGGGGTCAGCCATGAGAGGAGAGAATTGTGGTAGGGCTGCTGCATCAGCTAGGAGAGAATACTGCTATGGCTGCTGTGCCAGTCAGGAAAAAATAAACGTGTCTGCAGTTCCTATGGCTCTTCCTTGTGTTATCTTCTTCCAGCCTCTTAGCTCACGCCTTTCCTGCCCTGGGTTCATTGAATGGTGTGCATAGTGTGAACAGCAAAAGAAATGGCACTGTGAGCAGGATGAAAAGCAATACACCAAGTGTGATTTATTCCAGGTATGCGAGGTTGGTTTAACATTGGAAAAATAATCAATCTATTTTACTTCATTAATAGACTAAATTTTTTAAAAAAAGCATACTATCCTATAAACATATGCAGAAAATACATGTGACAAAATGCAATACCCATGCATGAAACAAACTCAACCAGTTAACAACAGAGATAAATTACCTCAACTAGATAAAGTGTATCTACAAAGAAACCAACAGATAATATCATACATGATGTTGAAAAACTGAATGTTTTCCTACTAAAATCAGGAAGAAATGAAGGATGTCCACATTCATCACTATTATTCAGTGTAGTAATAAAAGCCCTGGCCAATACAATAAGGCAAGAAAAAGAAATAAAATTTCCATAAATCAAAAAGGCAGAAGTAAATTGCTTTCATTTGCAGATGACATATCATGATTGCATATGTAGAAAATCTCAAGGATTAAAACCAGCCAAAAATATTTTAGAGATAATAAGTGAGGTTAAGTAAGGTGGCAGTATGCAAGACCAGTATGTAAAAATCAGCAGTATTTATATATATTAAGAAACTTGTAGTGTGAAAACTGAATTTGAGAATACAAAACCACTTATAGTCATATGAATAATTTGTAATTATACAAATAATGAAATAGGTAGAAATTTAACAAATCTTGTACAGAACTTGTATGCCAAAAGCTAAATTTGCTGAAGAAAGAAATCAAAGAAGACGTAAAGAATGGAAAGGCATACTGTACTCATGTATTGGAAGACTGAAAACAGTAAAGATGCCACCTTTACCAAAGTAATCTGTAGTTTTAATGTAATTCTTATCAAAATCCCAGCAAGGATTTGTACAGATACATGCTATCTTTTATAAGATATATGGAAAAGGCACAGTCTCTAGGACAGCCATGCAAGTCTTAAAAAAAAAAAAAAGATTAAAGTAGAGTATTTCTATAAGTTATTAAAACTTACTATGGAGCTTCAATAATCAAGAGTGCAGTACTGGTAGGACAAATGCATAGATAAATAAAACTGAAAAGAGAAAAATTCCTGAATAAATACAGATTACTGATTTTTGATAAAAAGTAACAAAAACAATCCTTCACAGATACTTCACAGATCACTGCCTTGTTGTGGTGAAAGGGCTTGCATAACTCAATGAAGCTATGAGTCATGCCAGGGCTACCCAAGATGGATGGGTCATAGTGGAGCGTTCTGACAAAACGTGATCCACTGGAGGAGGGAATGGCAAATCATCCCAGTATACTTGCTGTGAGAACCCCATGAACTGTATAAAAGACAAAAAGATATGACACTGAACGATGAGTTCCCCTGGTGGGAAGGTGTCCAATATGCTACTGGGGAAGAGCAGAGGACAACTACCAGTAGCTCCCAAAAGACTGAAGCAGCAGGGCCAAAGCAGAAACAACCCTCGGTAAGAATAAACATCAATATATTGGGAATCAGTGAACTAAAATGGATGAGAATAAGTGAATTTAGTTCAGATGACCATTATTTCAGTTACTGTGGGCAAGAATCCTATAGAATAAATCAAGTAGCCCTTATAATAAAGAAAAGAGATCTGAAATGCAGTACTTGGATGCAACCTCAAAAATGACAGAATGATCTTGGTTTGTTTTCAAGGCAAGCCATTCAATATCACAGTAATTCAAGCCTATGCCCCAACAACCAATGCCTAAGAAGCCAAAGTTGACCAGTTCTATGAAGATCTAGAAAACCTCCCAGAACTAACATTAAAAAAAAAAAAAAAAAAAAAAAAA
>NC_057419.1:76288949-76297748 GCF_019320065.1 Cervus canadensis
AAAAAAAAAAAAAAAAAAAAAAAAAAAAAAAAGATGTTCTTTTCCTCATTGGGGATTGGAAAGCAAGAGTAGGAAGTCAAGAGATACCTGAAGTAACAGGCAAGTTTGGCCTTGGAATAGAAAAAGGAGCAGGGCAAAGGCTAACTGAATTCTGCCAAGATAATGCACTGGTCATAGCAAACACCCTTTTCCAACAACACAAGTGACGACTTTACACATGGGCATCACCAAATGGTCAATACCAAAATCAAATTGATTACATTCTTTGTAGCCGAAGATGGAGAAGCTGTATACAGCCAGCAGAAACAAGACCTGGAGCTGACTATGGCTCAGATCATCAGCTTTGCATGGCAAAATTTAGGCTTAAACTAAAGAAAGTGGGGAAAACCAATAGACCAGTTAGGTAAGACTTCAATCAAATCCCCTATGAATATGCAGTTGAGGTGATGAATAGATTCAAGGGATTAGATCTAGTAAACAGTGTGGCTGAATAACTATAGACAGAGGTCTGTAACAGGAGGCAGAGAACAAAGCCATCCCAAAGGAAAAGAAAAGCAAGAAGGCAAAGTGGTTATCTGAGGAGGCTTTACAAATAGCTGAAGAAAGAAGAGTAGCAAAAAGCAAGGGAGAAAGGGAAAGGTACATCCAAATAAATGCAGAGTTCCAAAGAATAGCAAGGAGAGACAAGAAGGCCTTCTTCAATGAATAATGCATAAAAATAAGGAAAACAACAGCAGGGGAAAACTATAGATCTCTTCAGTGAAATTGGACATATCAAGAGAACATTTCACCCAAAGATGTGTACAATAAAGGACAGAAATGATAGAGACCTAGTAGAAGCAGAAGAGATGAAGATAACATGGAAAGAATACACAGAAGAACTGTTCAAAAAAATATCTTAATCAACTGGCTAACCATGATGGAGTGGTCAGTCACCCAGAGCCAGACATTCTGGAGTGTGAAGTCAAGTGGGCCTTAGGAAGCACTAATGTTGAAAGCTAGTGGATGTGATGGAATTCCAGTAGAGCTATTCAAAACCCCAAAAGACAAAGCTATCAAAGTGTTTCCTTCACTATATCAGCAAATCTGGAAGGCCCAGCAATGGCCACAGGATTGGAAAAGGTCAATTCTTATCCCAATTCCCAATAAGGGCAGTACTAAAGAATGCTCAAACCATTGGACAATTACACTCATCTCCCATGCTAGTAAGGTCATGCTTAAAATCTTGCATGCTCGGCTTCAGCATTACTCAAACCAATAATTTCCAGATGTCCAAGCTGGGTTTATAAAAGGCAGAGGAACCAGAGATCAACTTACAAACGTTAACTGGATCATAGAGAAAGTAAAAGAAGTCCAGAAAAAAACATCTACCTCGGTTTTATCGATTATGCTAAAGCTTTTGACTGTGTGGATCATAACGAACTGTGGAAAGCTCTAAAGAGATGGGAATACCAGACCATCTTACCTGTCTCCTGAGAAATGTGTATTCGGGTCAAGAAGCAACAGTTAGTACCTTGTATGGAACAACTGATTGGTTCAGGTATTGAGAAAGGAGTAGGGCAAGGCTGTTTGTTGTCACTGTGTCTATTTAAATTATATGCTGAGCACATCATGAGAAATGCTGAACTGGATGAGTTACAAGTTGGAATCAAGATAGGCAGGTAAACAGCAATGACTTCAGATATCTAGATGATACCACTCTAATGGCAGAAATCAAAGAGGAACTAACGAACCCCTTGATGAGGGTGAAAGAGTAGAGTGAAAAAGCTGGCTTAAAAATAAATACTAAAAAAAAACTAAGATAATGGCATCTGGTCCCATTATTTCAAGGCAAACAGAAGGGGGAAATTTGGAAACAGTGACAGATTTTCTCTTCTTGGACTCAAATATCACTGAAGATGGTGACTGCAGCCATGAAATCAGAAAACGATTACTTCTTGTCAGGAAAGCTATGAAAAACCTACACAGTGTGTTGGAAAGCATAGACATTACTCTGCCTACAAAGGTCTGTATAGTCAAGGCCATGGTCTTCCCAGTGGTCATATATAGTTTTTACTGCTGGTCCATAAAGAGGGCAGAGTATGAAAGAATTGATGCCTTTGAACTGTCATTCTGGAGAAGACTCCTGAGAGTCCCTTGGACAGCAAAGAGATCAAATCAGTCAATCTTAAGGGAAGTCAACTCTGAACACTGGTTGGAAGGACTGATGCTGAAGCTCCAGTATTTTGGTCACCTGATTTAAACAGTTGACTCATTGGAAAAGTCCCTGATGCAGGGAAATATTGAGGGCAGAAGGAGAAGAGGGCATCAGAGGATGAGATGGCTGGATGGCATCACCAATGCAATGGGCATGATCTTGGGCAAACTCCAAGATGGTGAAAGACAGGGAGGCCTGGCATACTGTAGTCCATGGAGTCAGAGTTGGACATGACTGGGTGACTAAACAACAACAACAAAAAGATTTCAATACAGAAGAATAGCCTTTTCAACAAATAGTACTGGAGTAGAAAAGCAGAAAGAACCTTGACTTGATATCATGATCATAAATGTAAGAGGTAAAACAATAAAACATAGAATAGAAAACACAGGAGAAAATCTTCAGGACCTAGGCAAGGTGAAGTGATTTTAGACTTAACAGGAAAATTACCATAAAAGAAAAAAATCAGAAATTGAACTTTATCTAAATTAAAAACATTTGTTCTGCATGTGACTCTTTTAACAGGTCATAAAAATAAGATACAGAGTGGGAATATATTTGCAAACAATATATTTGACAAATGACTTGTATGTAGAATATATAAAGAGCTCTTAAAATTCAACAATATGAAAACAAACAAATGAGTTATAAAATAAGGAAAAGACATGCAGACAGACATTTCATCAAAAATGATATATTACAAACAAGAGGTTCAAAGTAACTAGTCACTAGATAAATAAAAATTAAAACTTCAATGAGACAGAAGAATGGATAAGTGAGCTGGATGATAGAATGGTGGAATTAACTGCCAAAGAGCAGAATAAAGAAACAAGAATGAAAAGAAATGAGGACAGGTTCAGAGACCTCTGCAACAACATTAAGTGTACCAACATTCAAATTATTGGAGTCCCAGAAAAATAGGAGAAAAAGAAAAGGTCTGAGAAAATATTTGAAAAGATTGGAGTTGAAAACTTCCATTATATGGAAAAGGAAATAGTCACCCAAATTCAGGAAGCACAGATCGTCCCATCCAGGAGAAACACCTGGAGAAACATGCCCAGACACATATTAATAATAAAAAAAGAGACACAAACAAAACTATTAAAAGCAGCAAAATAAACAAATACCATACAAAGGAATCCCCCTTGATTTTTTCAGCAGAAACTCTGAAGGCCAGAAGGGAGTGGCAGGATATGTTTAAAGTGATGAAAGGGGAAAACCTACAGCCAAGATTCCTCTAACCAGCAAAGGTCTCTCTCAAATCTGTTTGACAGAGAATTCAAAAGTTTTACAGACAGGTATAAGCTAACAGAACTCAGCGCCCCCAAACCAGCTTTACAAAAAATGCTAAAGAAAAAAATTTAGGTGAAAAACAAAAGAGATAAGAACAACAAAAACAAATTCAAAACAATGAAGAAAATGGCAATAGGATAATACATATCAATAATTACCTTAAATGTAAATGGACTAAATGTTTTAACCTAAAAACACAGACTGGCTTAATAGATACAAAAATAAGACCCATATACATGCTATCTACAAGAGACCTGTTTCAGAACTAAGGACACACATAGACTGAAAGTGAGGGGAGTGAAAAAGTTATTCCATGCAAGTGGAAATCAATATAAAGCTGGAGTAGCAATATGAATTTAAAATAAAGGCTGTTAGAAGAGATAAGGGAAGACACCACATAATGATCAAGGAATCAATCCAAAAAGAAGATATAACAATCACAATTATTTATGCACCCAACATTGAAGCACCTCAAAACAAAGCAAATGCTAACAACCATGAAAAGGGGAATCAAGAGTAACACAATACTAGTTGGGACTATAATATCCCACATATTATAGTGTCCATAGTATAGTGTCCATATATTAATGGACAGATCATCCAGACAGAAAATTAGGGAAGAAACACAAGCCTTCACTGACAAATTAGATAGATTTAATTGATATTTACAGGGCAGTCTATCCCAAAGTAGCAGAATGTATTTTCTTCTCAAGTGTACATGGAACATTCTCCAAAGTAGATCACATCTTGAGTTGCAAATCAAGCCTCAGAAAATTTAAGAAAATTGAAATCATATTAAACATTCTTTGTGATCACAATACTAAAAGATTACAGAGAAAAAAAAAACTGTAAGAAACACAAACACAAATGGATTTTACACAATATGACACTAAATAACCAAAAGATTACTGAAGGAATCAAAGAGTAATTAAAAAATGCCTAGAACCAAATGAAAACAGAAAATACATGACCCAAAACCTATGGGATGAAGCAAAAGCAGTTGAAGAGGGAAGTTTATAGAAATATAATATTTATTTTTAAACATCTCAAAATAAACAACCTAATATTACACCTAAAACAACTAGATAAAGAATAACATACAAAACTCAAACTTACTAGAAGGAGAGAAATCATAAAGATTGGAGCAGAAAAGAAGAAAAAAAAGAGATGAAGAAAACAATAGCAAAGATCAATGAAACTAAAAGCTGGTTCTTTGAGAAAATAAACACAATTCATAAACTCATTAAGGAAACAAGGGAGAGGACTCAAATCTATAAAATTTGAAATGAAAAAGGAGAAGTTACAACTGACACCATAGAAATACAAAGGGTCATAATAGACTTCAACAAGCAAGTATATGCCAATAAAATGGACAACCTGGAAGAAATGAACAAGTTCTTAGAAAGATACAACCATTTAAGACTGAACCCATAAGAAATAGAAAGTATGAAGAAATCAGTGTCAATTAATGAAATTGAGACTGGCATTAAAAATCTTTCAACAAACAAAAGCCCAGGAACAGATGGCTTCAGTTGCCTTCTGTCAATCATCTAAAGAATAGTTAATGCCTATCCTCAAACTCTTCCTAAAAGTTGCAGGGGGAGGAACAATCCCAAGCTCATTCTACAAGGCCAACGTCATTGTGACATCAAAGTCAGACAAATATATCACAAATATAAGAAAAATACAGACCAATATCACTGATGAACATAGATGCAAAAATACCCAAGATATTAGCAAACAGAATCCAGCAACGCATTTAAAGGATCATACACCAAGATCAAGTTGGATTTATCCCAAGCATGCAAGATTTCTTCAGTATATGCAAATCAATCAATGTGATATCACATATTAACAAATTGAGCAATAAAAACCATATGACCATCTCAATGGATGCAGATAAAGCTTTTAACAAAATTCAACACGTTTATGATAAAAGCTCTCCAGAAAGTATGCATACAGGGAACCTACCTGAAATAATAAAGGCCATATATGACAAATTCACAGCAAACAACGTTCTCAATGGTGAAAAACTTAAAACACTTCTTCTAAGATCAGGAACAAAACAAGGATATCCTCTCTCATCACTATGTTCATCATTGTTTTGGAAGTGTAATGAGAGTAAAGAGTAAAGAGAGATGAAAAAAATAATAATAATAAAAGTAATGCAACCTGGAAAAGAAAAAGAAAAACTCTCACTTTTGAAGATGACATAATACTATAAATAGAAAATTTGTAAGATGCCTCCAGAAAATGGCTAGAGCTAATCAATGAATTTGGAAGAGTGACAGGATATAAAATTAATGCACAGAAGTTACTTGCATTCCTATACACTAACAATGAAATATCAGAAAGAGAAATTAAGGAAACAATCCCATTTACCATTTAAAAAAATTAACTATAGACTTCTACTTGAAAACCTATAAGATACTGATGAAAGAAATCAAAGACGACACAAACAGATGGAGAGATATACCACGCTGTTGGATTTCAAGAATCAATATTGTCAAAATGACTATACTACATAAAGCAACGTACAGATTCAATGCAATCTCTTTTAAATTACCAATGGAATTTTTCACAGAACAAGAATAAAAAAATCTTAAAATTTATTTGGAAACACAAATGACCCCAAATAGCCAAAGCAATCTTGGGAAAGAAAAATCGAGAGAAAGGAATCATGCTCCTTAACTTCAGACTATACTACAAAGCTGTAGTAATCAATAAAGTATGGCACTGGAACAAAAACAGAAGTATAGATCAATGGAACAAGGTAGAAAGCCCAGAGATAAACCCATGTACCTGTGGTTACCCAACCTATGACAAAGAGGCAAGAATATACAATGGAGAAAAGGTTTTTTTTTAAATAAATTTTGCTGGAAAACTGGACAGTTACATGCAAAAGAACAAATTTAGAACACACCCTAACACTATATACAAAAATAAACTTAAAATGAATTAAAGACCAAGATGAAAGGCTAGACACTATAAAACTCTTAGAAAAAAAACATAGGCAGAAGACTCTTTGACATAAATTGCAGCAAGATCTTTTTTCCCTACCTGCTAGAGTAATGAAAATAAAAACAAAAATAAACAAATGGAACCTGATTAAACTTAAAAGATTTTGCACAGCAAAAGAAACCATAAACAAGATGAAAAGACAGCCATCAGAACATGAGAAAATATTTGCAAATGAAGCAACAGACAATGAATTAATCTCAAATATATACAAACAGCTCATGCAAGTAAATATCAAGAAAACAACCCAATCAAAAAAACATAAAATAGAGAGAACACCTAAACTGACATTTTCCCGAATAAGACACAGAGTTTGCCAACAAACACATGAAAAGATGTTCACCATCACTAACTATTAGAGAAATGCAAATCAAAGCTACAGTGAAGTATCACCTCACACCAGTCAGAATGGTCATCATCAAACAATCTACAAACAATAAATGCCAGAGAGGGTGTGGAGAAAAAGAAACCCTCTTACACTGTTTTTGGTAAGAAAAATTCATTCAACAACTATGGAGAACAATAGGTGGTTCCTTAAAAAACTAAACATAGAACTACCAAATGACCCAGCAGTCCCATTCCTGGGCATATTTCCACAAAAATAATAATTCAAAAAGATGCATTCACCTCAATGTTCATTGCAGCACTCTTTACAATAGCCAGGACATGGAAGCAAACTAAATGTCCATCAACAGAGGAATGGATAAAGAAGATGTGGTACATATATACAATGAAATATTACTCAAAAGTAAAGGAACAAAATTGTATCCTTTGCTGAGATGTGGATGAACCTAGAGATGGTCATCCAGAGTGAAGTAAGTCAGAAAAAAAAGTCTTATATTAATGCATATAATCTAGAAAAATGATATAGATGATCTTATTTTCAAAGCAGAAATAGAGACACAGAAATAGAGAACAAATATTTGGCTACCAAAGGAGGAAAGGGTGTGGGATGGATTGGGAGGCTGGGATGACAAATATACATTACTATGTATAAGCAGATAACTAATGAGAACAAACTGTATAGTACAGGGAACTCTACTTAATACTCTGTTGTGATCTAAATCAGAAGGAAACACAAGGAAGTGGTGATAGTTGTATATATGTGGCTGATTCACTATTCTGTATAGCAAAAATTAACACAACAGTGTACAACACTATAATCCAATAAAAATGAATAATACCAATATAAGAGCAAAAAAAAAATGCAATGAGATATTGCTACACACACCTCTGAGCAGAGCTAATTTGTTTTTACAAAAGGACAACACACAATGCTGATGAAGATGTGGAGATCTTGGACCAATCATATATTGCTAGTGGGAATATAAATATGATCTGGCCAGTCTGGGAGATAGTTTGGTATTTTGTTATAAAACTATACATACACTTACCACATGACCCAGCTTTTGAGCATTTGTCCCAGAGAAATGAAGTTATATACATAAAAACCTATACATAAGTTTTCCTAGAAGCTTTATTAATAACAGACTACTAGAAACAGTGAGATTTTGTAAAATAGATAAATGCTAACAAATTCTGGTAGATGCATACCATGGGGTACTACACAGTAATAAAACAAAACAGAACATAGAAACTACTGACACAATCAATACCCTGAATTAGTATCAAGGAAATTTTGCTAACTGAAGAAAAAAAGTCATTCTCAAAATGGCATATACTATATCATTCCAATTTTAGAACATTCTTGGGATGATGGAATTATAAACATGGAAAACTGTGGTTTGAGGGGTTAGGGATAATAGAATGGGGAGGGAGACAATAAAATTATAGCAGGAGAGCTTTTTGAGGGTGGCAAATGATTCTGTGGAGCTGACCCAGGAGATGCCTCTGCAGTATCCCCTCTTTCACTTCCGAATGCAAACAATAAAGGCCATTTGTACCATTAAAAAAAAAAAGAAGATAAGATGCAGTAAACCGAGGAGCCAAGATGGCGGAGGAGTAGGACGGGGAGACCACTTTCTCTCCTACAAATTCATCAAAAGAATAACTGAATGCAGAGCAAACCTCACAAAACAACTTCTGATTGCTAGCTGAGGTCATCAGGCGCCCAGAAAAGCAGACCATTGTCTTCGAAAGGAGGTAGGACAAAATATAAAAGATAAAAAGTGAGACAAAAGAGCTAAGGACGGAGATCCGTCCCGGGAAGGGAGTCTTAGGTGGCCTTGCTTGGGCTAGGGTCCGGGCCTGAGTGCCCTGAGGACAATCGGAGGGAGCTTCTGTGAGGTGCCAACTTGAACTGTGGGAGACCAAAAGAGAGAAAATTAACC
>NC_057419.1:76297758-76301943 GCF_019320065.1 Cervus canadensis
GTCTGGTATTCCCATCTCCTTCAGAATTTTCCACAGTTTATTGTGATCCACATGGTCGAAGGCTTTGGCGTAGTCAATAAAGCAGAAATAAATGTTTTTCTGGAACTCTCTTGCTTTTTCGATGATCCAGCAGATATTGACAATTTGATCTTGGTTCCTCTGCCTTCTCTAAAGCCAGCTTGAACATCTGGAAGTTCTCGGTTCGTATATTGCTGAAGCCTGGCTTGGAGAATTTTGAGTATTACTTTACTAGCATGTGAGATAAGTGCAATTGTGCGGTAGTTTGAGCATTCTTTGGGATTGCCTTTCCTAGGGATTGGAATGAAAACTGACCTTTTCCAGTCCTGTGGCCACTGCTGAGTTTTCCAGATTTCCTGGCATATTGAGTGCAGCACTTTCATAGCATCATCTTTCAGGATTTTAAATAGCTCAGCTGGAATTCCTTCCAATGTAGTCAGTGGTAACTACAAGGTTTTAATCTGTTGCACTTTTCACTACCAAAGCGGTTCCCTCTTCTTTGTGTAATTCAGCTTCCTTGGTTTGCAAGTTTCTTCAGTGTCTAATTTCTGCTCTGACACAAGGGGGAGAAGTTGTTCACTTATTTAGGCTCACTTGTTCAATTGTGCTTTGGGGAGGGAGGGACACTGCAAACAAATATCACTGGCATGTGCGGGGAGTGCTCACAGTGCCTGGACCACACTGGGTTTGACCCTGATCATGGCATGTATGCTTTCCTGGTCTACACTGCTCAGATTCCCAGTTTCTCCCCAGGGGAACTGTCCAAAGCAGGCCCAGGGTTGCATGCACTTCCCAGGTCTAAGCCACTCAGGTTCGGGTTCTCAGGTACTCTACAAAGTCACTGATTCTCTTGAGCCTTCTTTTTGTGCCCTTCCCAGGACCAAGCAGCTCAGATGACCAGGTGCTTGGCAAGCACACTCTCCCAGGTGTATGGTGCGTCTTATCACCTCCCTGGTCCCAGCTGCTCGGTTTCCTGGTTGCACCATGAGAGCGCCATCTCAGGTGTGCCATGTGTCTCCCCTGGGGAGCTGATCTCAGGCTGTGACCCTCCTGGTGGATATCCACCATCCAGAATCCCAGGAAGACTTAGTTAGCAACTTGGAGCCTGCTCACAATTTGGTGGAGGATGCCATATCTGGGGCCAAGATTGTCCCTTGCCTTCCAGCTCTGGCTGTTGCCCCCCTTGCCTCTCTTCCTCTGGTGGGGAGATGGGCGGGTCCACAGCCAGCTAGCTCTCCTGTGGTATTTTCTCAGTCCTTTGTTCCATGAGTGGACCAGGCTGTGCCTTAGGTTAGAGCTCTTCACGGGAAAGTTCTCTCTCTCTCTTTTTTTCTCTCTCTGACTATTCCACAGTTTGGGTTGCTATCTCACATTAACTCCCTCAGATTGTCATCAGGGCATTCAGGCCCCATCTTTACCCTAAGCATTCAAACTGCACCTCTGTGTTCAGCCCCTGCTCTCTTCTGGTGGCTGTGAGCATCTGGGCTACTTCTCCACTGGGAATTGCGATTAGGCGCATATTCTGTTGTTGTTGTTGTTGTTTTTCCTCCCAGTTATGTTGCCCTGAGATTCCAAAACTCCCCACAGACCCACCAGTGAGAGGGTTTACTGGTGTTTGGAAATTTCTCCTCATTCATGACTCCCTCCCTGGGGCCTGGTCTACATCCCTAACTCTTTTGTCTCCCATTTTGTCTTTTATATTTTGTCCTACCTCCTTTCAAAGAGAATGGGTTGCCTTTCTGGTGTCCTCCGTCAGTGTTCAGAAGTTGTTTTGTGGAATTTTCTCAACATTCAAATGGTCTTTTTTAATGAATTTGTGGGGGACAAAGAGTTATCCCCATCCTATTCCTCTGTCATCTTAGGACTGCCCCTCAGGGTCATTAAAAAGCTTCCTTTTAAATGAGATTTTTTACATCAAGTTCTACCAGCTGCATTTGTGGTATTATGATAAAATATATTTTCCTGAAATAGATTTTAGTTCTTAAAAGGGAATGCAGTTTAAAGTAGAAGTCTCAACATTCATTAAGTTTGACAAGTAGGCAGTTTATACAACTGTGGCAAACATATGTTTTCACATCTGTTTTGAGTAATATCATCATGATTTTATTGAGTAATATCATTCATGGTTTTGGAAATTAGAAAATGCCAGCTTTGCTGTTATGTCTAAATTTTCCGAAAATGAAATATTAGAATATGCTTCATGTAGCCCACCTCTTGCTCTATCTCGTAAAATTAGGTGACAGACAGTGTGATATATATCTCAAGTGATAATCTGCATTTTGCCTTGAGTTTTCATATGCAGACATTTTATAGTCTATATTATCTAGGCTTTCCTGGCAGTGATGTCCCTTTATATTGTGTCCAATATGAATTATCAAAATTGATATTTTTGTTTTGACTCAAGTATTAATATTTTTACTAAACTTTGATTTTACTTTTCCACATATATTCAAACAAATTGACTAAATCAATTACATGTTATGACATTGTGTTACATAATTTATTAGCAATCAGTTTTGGGATTCTCTGGAGTAGAGACTTTGGGACTATCCACTCTACTTTAACCATGTGGAAGCAAAGGCACAAAGAAAGGCCCTCTGACCTTGGCAGCCATTGGTCTCTTAAAATGCTAGCAGGAATATAGGGGCTTTTTGATAGTTTGTATTTGGCATTGACTGTATCTATTGAAAACTTTATATGTAAAAGAAGTGCCAATGATCAAACTTTGGAATGCTATCTAAATATTGGAACAATAAATTTATCATCAGCCCCAATACTTGAGTCAACTAAAACATTACATTTTAAGTCAGTCCACGGGCTACAGATGCAAAGATAATGGTTTGAACATCCTTAAGAATCTTAAGAACATAAAGTATATTTAATCTAAGTTAAAGATGAAAGTGAAATTGTTAGTCGCTCAGTCATTTCCAACTCTTTGCAACCCCATGTGTGGTAGCCCACAAGGCTCCTCTGTACATGGAATTCTCTAGGAAAGAATCCTGGAGTAGGTAGCCATTCCCTTCTCCAGGGAATCTTCCTGGCCCAGGGATCGAACCCAGGTCTCCTGCACTGCAGGCGGATTCTTTACCACTGAGCCACCAGGGAAGCCCAAAACAAGATACTATCATATCAAGCCCGAAATAAAGATACTATCATAGCATCAGTGCATGTCCTAAACCCTCTGCTAATCTGAAATTAGCCTATCTGTGTAAAAATAAATGAAAATAAAGGTGCTATCTTTTTTTTTTTTTTTACAAATATGCTAATTTAAGTTTGGAGTTTCTCTGGTGGCTCAGACGGTAAAGAATCTGCCTGCAATGTGGGAAACCTGGGTTCAGTTCCTGGGTTGGGAAGATCCCCTGGAGAAGGAAATGACTATCCATTTAGGAGTGTTTGGACTATGTACATGTATATATATTCATTTCCAAAGTGGTGTCCAATTCTTTGTGACCCTATGGATTGCAGGCCACCAGGCTCCTCTGTCCATATGGATTCTCCAGGAAACAATATTGGAGTAGGTTGATGTGCCCTCTTCCAATGAATCTTCCCATCCCATGGATCGAACCTGTGATATCCTTCATTGCAGGTGGATTCTTTACCCTGAGCCTCGGGGAAAGCTTGGGGGTATATACTGACACTATAATGTAAATATTTTCTCTTTCCTTAATTTTTCTTTTTTCTGTTTTCACATTGTTAGTGTATAGGAATACAAGGGATGTCTGTGTGTTAATTGTGTATCCTGCATCTTTACCATATTCATTGATTATCTCTAGCAATTTTCTGGTGGAGTATTTAGGGTTTTCTATGTAGAGGATCATGTCATCTGCAAACAGTGAGAGTTTTTCTTCTTCGTTTTCAATCTGGATTCCTTTTACTTTTCTTCTCTTATTGCTGTGGCTAAATATTCCAGAACTATGCTGAATAGTAGTGGTGAGAGTGGGCACCCTTGTCTTGTTCCCAATTTTAGGGAAAATGCTTTCAGTTTTTCACCATTGAGGATAATGTTTGCTGTGGGTTTATCATATATGACTTTCATTATGTTGAAATATGTTCCTTCTATGTCTGCTTTCTGGAGGTTTTTTTTTTTTTTTTTTTTTTTTTTTTTTTTTTTTTTTTTTTTTTTTTTTTTTTTTTTTTTTTTTTTTTTTTTTTTTTTTTTTTTTTTTT
>NC_057419.1:76302043-76308565 GCF_019320065.1 Cervus canadensis
TTTTTTTTGTGGCATGTTTGTCTGGTTTTGGTCTTAGGGTGATGGTGGCCTCATAGAATGAATTTGGAAGTTTACCTTCCTCTCCAATTTTCTGGAAGAATTTGAGTAGGATAGGTGTTAGCTCTTCTCTAAATTTTTTGGTAGAATTCCCTGTGAAGCCATCTGGTCCTGGGATTTTGTTTAGTGGAAGATTTCTGATTACAGTTTTTATTTCTGTGCTTGTGATAAGTCTGTGAAGATTTTCTATTTCCTCCTGGTTCAGGTTTGGAAGGTTATACTTTGCAAATAATTTGTTCATTTCTTCCAAGTTGTCCATTTTATTGACATATAGTTGCTGATAGTAGTCTCTTATGATTCTTTATATTTCTGTGTTGTCTGTTGTGATATCTCCATTTGCATTTCTAATTTTGTTGATTTGATTCTTCTCCATTTTTCTCTTGATGAGTCTGGACAATGGTTTTTCCATTTTATTTATCTTCTCAAAGAACCAGCTTTTAGCTTTGTTGATTTTTGCTATGGTCTCCTTTGTTTCTTTTGGCTTTATGTCTGTCCTAATTTTTATGATTTCTTTCCTTCTACTAACCTTTGGTTTCTTCATTTCTTCTTTTTCTAGATGCTTCAGGTGTAGAGTTAGATTTTTTATTTAATTTTTCTCTTGTTTCTCGAGGGCAGCTTGTATTGGTATGTACCTTCCCCCAGCACTGCTTTTACTGATTCCCAGAGAATTTGTGTATTCGTGCTTTAATTTTCATTTGTTTCTATGCATTTTGATTTCTTTTGTGGTTTCTTGGTTATTCAGAAGTGTGTTGTTTATCCTCCATATGTTTGTATTTTTAATAGTCTTTTTCCCCTGTAGTTGACATCTAATCTTACCACACTATGATCAGAAAAGAGGCTTGAAATGATTTTATTTTATTTTTTTTAATTTACCAAGGCTAAATTTATGGCCCAGGATGTGATCTATCTTGGAGAAGGTTTTCTGTGCACTTGAGAAAAAGGTGAAATTCATTGTGGAGTGAAATGTCCTATAGATGTCAATTAGGTCTAACTGGTCCATTATATCATTTAAAGTTTTTGTTTCCTTGCTAATTTTCTGTTCAGTTAATCTATCCATTGTTGTGAGTGGGGTCTTTCTTAAAGTCTCTCACTATTATTGTGTTACTGTTAATTTCCCCTTTCATACTTGTTAGCATTTGCCTTACATAGTGCAGTGCTCTTATGTTGGGTGCATATATATTTATAATTGTTACATCTTCTTCTTGGATTGATCTTTGATCATTATGTAGTGTCCTTTTTTGTCTCTTTTCATGACCTTTATTTCAAAATCTATTTTGTCTGATATGAGTATTGCTACTCCTGCTTTCCTTTGGTCTCTATTTGCATGGACTAACTTTTTCCAGCCCTTCATTTTCACTCTGTGTTTTTCCCTTGTTTTGAGGTGGGTATCTTCTCGATAGCATATATAGGAGTCTCGTTTTAGTATTCCATTCAGCCAGTCTTTGTCTTTTGTTTGGGGCATTCAACCCATTTACATTTAAGGTAATTATTGATAAGTATGACCCCATTGCCATTTACTTTGTTGTTTTGAGTTCGAGTTTATAAACCTTTTCTGTGTTTGCTGTCTGGAGAAGATCCTTAAGCATTTGTTGAAGAGCTGGTTTGGTGGTGCTGAATTATCTCAGTGTTTGCTTTTCTGTAAAGCCTTTGCTTTCTCCTTCATCTTTGAATGAAATCCTCGCTGAGCCTAGTAATCTGGATTGTAGGTTTTTCTATTTCTTCACTTTAAGTATGTCCTGCCATTCCGTTCTGGTCTGAAGAGTTTCTATTGAAAGATCTGCTGCTATCCTTATTTGAATCCCCTTGTGTGTTATTTGTTGCTTTTCCCTTTCTGCTTTTAATATTTGCTCTTTGTGTTTGATCTTTGTTAATTTGATTAATATGTGTCTTGGGGTTTTTCGCCTTGGGTTTATCCTGTTTGGAACTCTCTGGGTTTCTTCGACTTGTGTGGCTATTTCCTCCCCATTTTAGGGACGTTTTCAACTATTATCTCCTCAAGTATTTTCTCATGGCCTTTCTTTCTGTCTCTTTCTTCTGGGACTCCTATGATTCAAATGTTGGTGCATTTAACATTGTCCCAGAGGTCTCTGAGGTTGTCCTCATTTCTTTTAATTCTTTTTTCCCCCTCTGCTTAAATATTTCCACCATTCTATTTTCCACCTCACTTATCCCCTCTTCTGCCTCAGTTATTCTACTGTTGGTTCCCTCCAGAGTCCTTTTGATCTCAATTATTGAATTATTCATTATTGATTAACCTTTTTGATTTCTTCTAGGTCCTTCCTAATATTTGTTTCCTCTTCTCAATCCTTGTTTCCAAACTTTTAATCTGTAACTTCATTTTGTTTTCAAGATTTTGGATCATTTTTACTATCATTATTCTGAATTCTTTTCAGGTAGACTCCTTATGTCCTCCTTTTATGTTTGGTTTGGTGGGCATTTATCACATTCCTTTACCTGCTGAATATTTCTCTGCCTTTTTATTTTGTTTAGGTTGATGTGTTTGGGTTTGCCTTTCTGTATGCTGGAAGTTTCTGGTTCATTCAATTATGGAGGTTCCTCCATATGGGTGGGGTTGGACTAGTGGCTTGTCAAGGTTTCCTGGTTAGGGAAGCTTGCATCAGTGTTCTGGTGGGTTGAGCTGGATCTCTTCTCTCTGGATTGCAATGAAGTGTCCAGTAGTGAGTTTTGATGTGTCTGTGGGTTATGTTCCTGTGTTGTTGGAGAATTATTGTGGTTTTGCTCTGAAACTTGTTGGCTCTTAGGTGGAGCTTGGTTTCACTGTAGGTATGGAGGCTTTTGGATGAGCTCTTGTTGATTAATGTTCCCTGGAGTCAGGAGATTTTTGGTGTTCTCAAGTTTTGGATTTAAACCTCCTGCCTCTGGCTTTCAGTCTTATTTTTACAGTAGCCTGAAAACTTCTCCATCCATACAACACTGGTCATAAAACATATATATTAATAGTGAAAAGATTCTAGACAGTGAGGGACACTCAGAGAGGTTCACAGAGTTACATGGAGAAAAGAGGAGGGAGGAGAGAGAGAGAGGTGGCCAGGAGGAGAAAAGGGAGAATCAAAAAGGGGGCGAGCAATTTAGCCAGAAATCAATTCTCTATGTGCTCTCCACAGTCTGGAACACTCATATTCTCTCAGGGAATTACACAGTGAAGAGAAGAGGGAGGAAGGTGATAGAAGTGACCAGGAGACAAGTGGGAATCAAAAGGAGAGAGAGAGATCTAGCCAGTAGTCAGTTCCCTAAGTGTACTCCACAGCCTGGAACATTCAAAGAGATTCACATAGTTAGGTAGAGAAGAGACGGGGGAGGGAGAAGATAGAGATGAGCTGGAGGAGAAAAAGGAGTGTCAAAAGGGGAGAGCAATCAAGCCAGTAAGCACACTCCTAAGTAAAAATGGGTACTGAAGATTGGATTCTTAAAGGTACAAAATTGATAACAAATACCAAAAAGCAAAGATTAAAAATCTACAGTAGAGGTTAGACTCTCAAAAATGCTATTAAATAAACAAAACAATATCACAAGAATTATAAAAAATATGTATATGAAGTTCACTTTGAAGATTGCGTCTTTTGTGCAAAGTAATAGTATGTTATAAAAATGAAAATTAAAGGAGTAGTAAAGAACTTAAAATTAAAAAAAATAAAAAATATTTAAAAATGATAATAGCAAAATGTATCTAGGGATACTTCTGGAGCTGTTGAGGACTTTGTGGGGTCAGTTCAGTTTCATATAATTCCTTGTTCCAGCTTATCCTTCTTCTCATGGACTATAGGCTCCTTCCAATGTAGTCAGTGCTAACTACAGGGTTTTAATCTGTTGCACCTGTCACTTCCAAAGCAGTTTCCTCTTCTTTGTTTATTTTGGCTTTCTCTGTCCGCTAGTCTCTTCAATGTCTAATTTCCGCCCTGACACAAGGGAGTGAAGGTGGTTACTTATTTAGGCTCACTTGTTTAGTTGTGCTGTGGGGAGGGAGGAACACTGCAAACAAATACCACTGGCGTGTGTGGGGAGTGCTCGCAGTGTCTGGGCCACACTGGGTTTGACCCTGCTCTCAGCGTGTGTGTTTTCCCAGTCTACACTGCTCAGGCTCCAGGTTGCTCTGCAGGGGAACTGTCTAATGGGGGCCATGGGTTGTGTGCACTTTCCAAGTCTAAGGCGCTCAGCTTCAGGTTCTCTGGTACTCCACAAAGGCACAGACTCTTTTGAGTCTGTGTTTTGTGCCCTTCCCAGGTCCGAGCAGCTCAGGTGACCATGTGCTTGGTGAGTACACTGTCCCAGGTGTGTGGTGCGTCTTATCACCTCCCTGGTCCCAGCTGCTTGGTTTCCTGGTTGCATCTCCAGAGCACCATCTCACATGTGCTGTGTGTCTCCTCTGGGGAGCTGATCTCTGACTGCAACCATCCTGGTGGATGTCAACCGTCCAGGATCCCAGGAAGACTCGGATAGCAACTGCGAGCCTGCTCACAATTTGGTGGAGGATGCTATCTCTGGGGTTGAGACTGCCCCTTGCCTTCTGGCTCTGGCTGCCCCCCACCTGCCTCTCTGCCTCCAGCGGGGGAAGGGGCCAGCTCGCAGCTAGTTTGCTGTCCTCTGGTATTCACTCAGTCCTTTGTTCTGTGAGCAGACCAGGCAGTGCCTTAGGTTAGAGCTTTTCATGGGAAAGTTCTCTCTCTCTCTTTTATTTTCTCTCTCTCTCTCTCTGGCTGTCCCACAGTTTGGATTGCTAGCTCATGTTAGCTCCCTTAGATTGTCCTCAGGGCATTCAGGCCCCGTCCTTACCATAAGCACGCAGCCTGCGCCTCCCTGTTCAGCCCCTGCTCCCTGCAGGTGGACGTGAGCGTCTGGGCTACTTCTCCACTTGGAGTTGCTGTTAGGCCTGTATCTGTGGGTTTTTTCTTTTTTTCCTCCTGGCTATGTTGCCCTCTGATATTCTGAAACTCCCCACAGGCCCGCAGGTGAGGTGGTTTCCTGGGGTTTGGAAACTTCTCCTCTTCACGATTCCCTCCCTGAGATGGGTCTCCCTCCCTAACTTTTTTTTCTCTGTTTTTATCTTTTGTATTTTGTCCTACCTCCTTTAGAAGAGAATGGGCTGCCTTTCTGGGTTCCTGGTGACCTCCGCCAGCATTCAGAAATTGTTTTGTGGAATGTGCTCAGCGTTCAAATGATCTTTTGATGAATTTGTGGGGGCAAAAGTTATTTCCCTGTCCTATTCCTCTGCCATCTTAGCAGAAATCCAAAGTCTTTTTTTGGAAGTGTTTGGAAATGATCGTGACCCTGGCTAAAAATGGATAATATATCTGATGAATATTATATTTTTTGAATAAGAGAGACTACTATATTTGACCAACTAAAATACAAACATCATTACAAATAAACTTTACAATGACATTAAGACACATAAAAGAAAGTAAGTAATATAATTTTGTGCATTTTATCCTCAGTTCAGTTCAGTTGCTCAGTTGTGTCTGACTCTTTGCAACCCCATGGACTACAGCATGCCAGGCTTTCCTGTCCATCTCCAGCTCCTGGAGCTTGCTCAAGCTCAAGTCCATCAAGTCAGTGATGCCATCCAACCATTTCATCTTCTGTCTCCCCTTCTCCTCTTGCCTTCAATCTTCCCCAGCATCAGGATCTTTTCCAATGAATCAGTTCTTCACATCAGGTGGCCAAAATATTGGTGCTTCAAATTCAGCATCAGTCCTCTGATGAATATTCAGGATGAATTTCATTTAGGATTGACTGGTTTGATCTGGTGGTCCAAGGGACTCTCAAGAGTATTCTCCAACACCACAGTTCAAAAGCATCAATACTTCTGCACTCAGCTTTCTTTATAGTCCAACTCTCACATCCACACATCACTACTGGATTTTATCCTAGTGATTCAAAATAGAAATTAGAGAAAAAAGGGACATATCTTACTGGAACTTTTCTCTGAATTACTTTCATTTTTAAGCTTTTTATTTAGAAATAATTGTAGACAGAGGAGCTTGCCAGGCTACAGTCCATAAGGTCGCAAAAACTCAACACAATTGAGTATGCACGTGTTAATATAGACTCAAAATAAGTTGCAAGAAGAGTACATGCAGATCTTTTGTACTCTTCAACCACTTTCCCCTGATGGCTTAATCTTACATAATTATAACCTAATGTGGAAATCAGAAATTTTACATAGGTATGTCCACAGACTTTAATAAAAATGTCACCAATATTACATGAATTCATTGGTGTGTATGTCTGCATGTATCCTTCTTCTTCTTTTTTTTTTTTTTTAATTTTTTTATTAGTTGGAGGCTAATTACTTCACAACATTTCAGTGGGTTTTGTCATACATTGATATGAATCAGCCATAGATTTACACTTATTCCTCATCCCGATCCCCCCTCCCACCTCCCTCTTCACCCGACTCCTCTGGGTCTTCCCAGTGCACCCGGCCCGAGCACTTGTCTCATGCAT